>NC_135504.1:68875569-69043069 GCF_052857255.1 Amblyomma americanum
TTGATGCGATATGTTCTCACTAAGGTTGAAGAGGCAGGCTTCAAGGTGGTGCGCCTTGTGAGCGACAACCATAAAGTAAACGTGAGTGCCATGAAGGACCTCTGCGGCGGATTCCTCACGTACAGGATACAGCATCCGTGTAATCCTGATCGGCTGCTTTTTTTAAGCTTTGATTATTGCCACGTCTTGAAAAACATCCGCTCTCAGTTCCTTGCACGCGACCTTGGAGAGAAAGGCGAGGTTTCGTCATCTCACTTGAAGAAACTCTACGAGATGCAGAAAGATTGGATTGTAAAACCTGTGAGGAGCCTAACCAGAAAACATGTTTTTCCGAACAATATTGAAAAAATGAACGTCAAACGAGCTGCCGAAGTTTTTTCTCCAGGCGTTACATCTGCTCTGGAGTTTTTGAAAGAGCACGCAGGACAAAGCTGCCATTCATCATTTGCCTATGCGGGACCCACAATACTCTTTATGAAGAACATCCATCGGCGGTTCCTACTGCACGACACCAGCAACAAGTACCAACATATCGAGCAAAATTTCCCTGACGTCAGGCACTTTGACGACAAAAATGATTCTAGGCTGGAATGGCTGGAAGTTACATTTCCGCTATATATCGACCAACTGAAGAAAGATGCAACTTATCCTCGTGCCTTTTTCTCAGCCGAAACGTACGAGGCCCTTCTGCTCACAACATACTCGACTGCTTGCTGCATTCGCTATCTGTTAGCTGAGGAGAAGTTCTGTTTTGTACTAATGCGGAAATTCAGCAGTGACCCGATTGAAGCGCTGTTTGGAACCCTGAGGCGGTCACTGGGATGCAACGACCAACTTCACGTGCGGTCAGTACTCTCAGGACTAGAAAAAGTCTTGAAGACGGGAATTGCCGCGACATCTGAACACAGCAACGTGCTACATCATGAGAGTCACCACAGCACTGGACTTAGGACTGCAGGGCTATGTGCACTTGGGAGGATCGATGAGCTTCCAAGGGCTGCTTTGGAAATCTTGGGACGCTTAGACGTGCAGCATGTCCCTGCTTCTCTACCTACATTGCAGCTGTCGGCCACGTTCTATGTAGGTGGCTACATTGCTCGTGTGATAAGTGAACATATGGAATGTGAGCAGTGCTGTTTACTCACAACCAAGCCACCTACTGGTAACCCACTCGAGCAGTTCACGCGAGAACAGGACCGTGGTGGGCTGCTTTACCCATCTGACGAATTACTCTATGTCTTAGACACGCTGCGGCTGTTTGTGGAGACAAGCTTAAAAGAAAACCCACGACTTGAAAATCCACTGAAGAACCTGACAGATGCAGCTGTTCCAGCCATCTGTAAATCAAGGCTGCTGAAGTGCCCTTTCAGTGACAGCAGTCACCGTGAACATTTTTCTCTACTTGTGGCAACTAGATTCATCAGACCGCTGCTGGTGAACTACGCCTGTTCGATAACAGACAAGAATGATTTGTATAAGCCGCTGTTTCGGCAGAAGCCACTCTCACGAAAAGTAATGAAGCTGTAAAAGTAGCTACTCTTGTAGCACAGCGGCTGTTGTGAAATGTGTAAATAAATGTTGGTGCCTTTCTTCTTAAGTTTTGTTTTAGCGCAGCGTAGACTAGCATTGTAACTGTACTATAACCACTTACGCTAGCGGAGCAGTCATGTAGTTTTTCGAGCCATGCCCACGTATCTTGAAACTGCCTCACATAACATGTCATAGCGTTGGTGTTACTGGCTAACAACTAACGTGATCACTTGTTATGCTTAGAGGATGTCTGCTTTACGAGTAAATATAACGAGTTTGTACGATTCATGCTTAGTAGCAGTTATCCCGCGAGCGAATAACAGCGCTCCCATCCTCGCGCCGGCATTCGCACCAGTGCGCCTCGACACCTACGTCAGTGGCGCCCTCAGCAGCGGGAGCGGCAGCGCCGCGCAACTTTACCCGACGGCGCCGCTGTATGGTTCGCGCGGCGCGTTGACAGGCACAGAAAGTATAAAGGAGGCTATGATCATGCGCGTGCGGGCCGGTTTACTTTTTCGCGCGCTAAGCCGAAGGCGCTGTGGTATTTGTGACGTCATCGCGAGCGTACATTCAAGACGGCTGCGAGTTGTTGGTGGACTGTTACAGGCCGGCTGCTCTTTTTCGCTCTCTCTAAGCCGCGCATTCGACTCTTTAGGTGGTTTTGTATACAAAATCTCCTTATTTATGGCGCAGTGCGGAACAGCCGGGTGCGAGCACGTGTCGCGTATCGCATATAACGCACTTTGATCGCGCTGGATACTAACTAATCACAAGCGTGCAGCCGTTGATGCTGCTCGGGGATAAAATAGTTAAACACGGACCCCGTAGAATATCTGTTAAGGGTCCCAATTGGACGTACTTTTGGAAATGTGGCGGAGAGTTTTAAGGTTGCTTCACTTCTGCCACCGGTTGGACCGGTATTGCACTGCCTCCGGGATCGGCCTGGGTCATTATACCGCGCGTCTTTTCTATTCTGTCTTTCTATCCCATCTATGAACTCTCCTACTATCTGCACGTGGCAGCGATTGTGGCTCGGCTTGAGCCAGTGGGCAGGCCTGTGCACTTTCCTTTTCTTTCTTCCTGGCAACAACAGACAGACAGTTAAAACTGGACAGAAGATAGATATAAACTTTTCAGCAAGCGGACTCAGAATAAGAACTTTACGCCTGTACTTTGCGAAGATGGCCAGGGTCATTCTGGAGGGGCAGTTTTAAGACGATATAATTTTTCTTAATATGAGTATTTTCGAATCATTCAGCTTCGTAATAGAGATGTACACGTAGGTTTCGTGTATAACTTGCACGTATTGCTGTTATATTAAATTTCCGTCTATCTTCCTCAGATTGTTTACATGTCAGCGATGGATGGCGTTCAGTAGAAAACATGTTTCAAGAACTCTGTTACATTTCTTTAAGTCAGCATGACGCAATAAAGCTTTGATTTTGCAAGCATTTGTCTGTGACTGAAATATGTAACCATGCAGAGTTCTAAGCGTCGGCCATTTTTTGTGGAGTTTGACGTTTCAAGGCTGTGCCGTGCCTGCAATAAGACATGATACAACGAAAGCCTCTCTCCGAACAACTTGAACGTGTGAGGGCGTGTAACGCTCACCGACATCACACAGCACATGGTGCCTTTGCATTTTGCGAAAATAAAATGTAGCTACTAAGCCTTGGATAACACCTGGAGCACACGCTAAGCATTATAAGCGGTTTCGGCTCCGCGGCATGTTAACGAGTAAATAAATAATTTGCTCTCTTAAAATGTTTTGGTGCATTTCGCAGCGAATAACTTGAACATTATCAGGCATGCACCCATTTTGTTTTGATCACGCTTACACACTTTGTACGTTTTATCACAATGCTGATTCTTTCATATCTGTGTCATGCACGAGCTTGATATTTATGTTGTACCCACAAGGCACCCTGTGTTTAAAAGTAGTAAGAAGCTTTACTCTGTGAAACCAAAGGATTTGTGGAGACGTGTATATAATAGTGGATTTTAGTACACAGCAGACTTAGTGGTATTAAGCTTTATACTATGAATGCAGAGGATTTGTGCAGATGTGTGTAAAACAGTGCATTTATGTACACAGTACACTTAGTGGTAGCAAGCTTTATTTTATCACGGCAGAGGATTTTTGCAGGCGTGTATATATAACAGTGCATTTATGTACACAGTACACTTAGTGGGAGCAAGTTTTATTCTATCAAAGCAGAGGATGTTTACAGACGTGTATATAATACTGCATTTCTTGTCTCATGAGAAGTAGTATAATAATAGTAGTATTTCTTGCCTCATGTATGTCTAGACATTCAAATGTACAGGTATGCATGTATGTCTGCGGTACCGTGAGTTGGTCAAAACACGGAGGTTAGCACACTGTAGCACTGTTTGCAGCGATCAGAGCAACTGCTCAGCGCTGTCATGAAGTCGAACGGGGGGGGGGGGGGGGGGATGGAATTTGTTTGGTGCAGCAAAAGGTCATCGTCGAAGTGTCATAAATGTTGCTATAAAAGGGCTATGCTCCAAATATACCTTTTCTGCATCAATGATGAAGACACTATCCTAGGAAATTACACCCGAGTTGTGCGCCGATCCAGCACCGCAGCAGTGGCCAAGTGGTTGAGCATCCGCCTCGTATGCACCAGATGCGGGGTTCGATACCCTCCACCGCCGGATACCCACTGGCGATACAATGGGTAAAAGCTTTCCCTTGGCCTGGTGCTCGGCTTATTTTGGGTGAAATGCTTGGGAGATGGGTCTTTGCCCCCCCTCGAGAAGTCGAAAATACATTGTGCCAAGGCGCTCTTTGGCTATAGAAACCCTTGCGTCATAAAAATAAATCATCATCGTCATCATCATCACCTATTCGGTAGGCGCCTACCGAATCCACTCTATTGCAAATGCAATGATTTGCAGGCTTAAGGATAAAAGCAGTTTCCACTGCACTTTTCGCAGCTCCAAAAAGGAACTCAGAACTTGCAGGACTTTGAACGAGCTTTTTCTCAACACCCCTTAACGCTATCAAGTGGTGATAAGTGTAAGGTCACAAGTGCTATGAGCCTGCGACAGTTGATGCGCGCGGGTCAACGACGCCGTTATCAGATGTCGCACATGAGTCTAGGGGGAGCATCTCAATTCGTAATATAAACGAGTTCTGAATTAGAGATCACTCAAGATGGTGTCTTTGATAGTGATGACTTCGGTAAATAATTACACACTCGCAGCGCTTCTGATGGCCTCTCGACCATTCATCAGTAATTTACTGCAGCTGCTTATCTATGTATCTCGTTAAATACCTCAAAGCGTTCCTCTTCAAGTAATGAAGTCACTGCTATAGTGAAAAACAGCGCAAAGTGACAGAAATGGTTGTCACAGATCATCATCGCCTATGCTAATCGCATAGTTCGTTAATGTAGGGTTGTTTGAGGACATCGAGCGTTGTTCGCCATATTTAGTTTATTTTGAGAATGCTTTCTCCCGTTGAATAAATCACAGGGCGCGGCCGCCGCCGTGGCTAAGTGGTTATGGCGCTCGGCTGTTGGTCCGAAAGACGCGGGTTCGATCCCGGCCGCGGTGGTCGAATTTCGATGGAGGCGAAGTTCTGAGGCCCGTGTGCTATGCGATGTCAGTGCACGTTAAAGAACCCCTGGTGGTCGAAATTTCCGGAGCTTTTCACTACGGCGTCCCTCACATCCTGAGTCGCTTTGGGACGTTAAACCCCCATAAACCAAATCAAAGGGCGAATATTTTCTTACAGAAATATGCCGCCATTTAGACGAACTTTTCAGACTTTCAAGAGAAGGGGAAGTGCCCGGTATGATAGCAGCACATGACGATGACTATGAAAATATTCTTTAGAGAAAATGGTTAACAGCCGGTGTAGTTGGTAACATTACAGGAGGGGGGGGGGGGGCTAGTATCGACGCTCTCTACCTTCATTTCAATGTAATGCACACTAATGTTCCCCGCAGGTGCAATGGCGAACCGTTCAACATCAGAAAATGGAGCCCTGCCATCTGATCCGGAGGAATTGGCGAAGCAGTTCGGCCTCGCGCTGGTCGGACCCTTCACTGGGAAAGCGCTGAACCACCGTCTGCCGTGCACTGCTACACGTCGCCAAACATGCCACATCGTCGACCAGCTTGACGTCTGGAATGAATTCCTCTTCGACTTAGGCTATCAGCTGCGTGAGGTGCGGGGAACAGCGGGACAACTATCCATTTCAAGGTTTAAAGCTAAACAGTGTCCTCACCGTTTCCAGATAGCCCTTCTCCATTGGCTCATCGCGACACACTCCTGCATCTGTGCCTTCGACTATTCCTGTCCACCCCATAAGAAAGACGAAGCAGACCTCTGCGAGACACTGCGGCGAAATACTTCAATCAAGATTGTGACGGTCCCCATTTGGGCAGTGATGACCGAGTTGCACTGCACGACCATATCAAATCTGAGAAACTTGGAAGAACTAGTGTTTCCGGGCAGAGGAGAGAGTTCCACAACGGTTGTGGACTTGTTGACCAGTCTTCTGCGGTCTAGTACTTCGCTGTCCTGCCTCAAGATTCCTGAATTGCGCATGCGTACTGAGCATGCGGACGCGTTTTTGAAAGCGCTGGAAGCAAACTTCTCCTTGAAGGAGCTGTCAGTCAACTCCAGTGTCATTAGTGCAGCTTCTCCATCATGCCGCGACGAGTTTTCAGGCTTTCTCAGGAATGAATGTAAGCTCACAGCTTTGACCGTGAAAGGAATGAGCAACGATTCTGAACTATACTTGAGAATTTTGCTGGACGCGCTGGTGCACAACCGGTCACTTTTGAAGGTTGAGCTCGAAAATATTAGCCCCTGCCAAGAAAGCGCCGACCTATTGCGGAAGGTCGCTGCAAAAAATAAAGTGCTGCGCGTATTGAGCTTAAGCGTAGCTGATGCATGCAAGTCTAAAAGGGGATTGCTGAACTGCTCGGCTACGTCTCTTGGGGAACTTGAAACGCTGGAAGAACTTACGCTGTCTCTTGCCGTGTGGGACAGTGCCCACTGGAAGCTCTTTTTAGAATCATTGTCCGCAAAGAGAAATGCAATGAAAGTAATAATTGATGTTGGAGAGAACGATCAACATGAGTTCCTCGAAGTCTGCAATGACCTCCGTCAGAATTGCGCAGCGGGAACAGTTGTGTCATTTCAGCTCATCGAACTGATCTCTCGCTTTGACGTTATTTTAGAGGACAATGTAATTGCAAAAACACCTCGACGTGGTCGTTACGACGGAAATGTAGCGACACATGAGACTTTCTCAAACGTTTGGTCTTCAGTTAGCAGTATCTCTTCCTTGGAACTGTTCTGTGACTTTCATTCCTTTAGCTCAAGAGGCTGTTCTCTATTTACCCGCTTCATTCGGGAAACAACAGCACTTAAAGAACTTACCCTCGTGCCATCCAAATCGCATCACTCGCATCAAGACACTGAGGGGCACTGGCGCCAAATAATAGAGTCGTTGGCACAAAACACGAGCGTAGTACATCTTGACGTGTGTACAGATGCGTTGGATGAAGAGGGGGCAAAGTGCCTTGCGGACGCCTTCAAACGCAGCAGGAACATCCGCAGAGCAACGTTTTGGCTCGGAGAAACGATGAGATACTTCGTTCCTTATCTTGCTCACGACATCGAAGACAACTACACTCTTACGCAAGTCAGACTTGACCACGTGACTTGGAATGGAGGCGCCTACACTTGCCGTATCATGGACACGGTGCGTCGAAATTTCGGACTGGTGTCGCGTGCTTCTCAGTTCCTGTCAGCTGGCCACTGCGACAGGTACGTGATAAAGTGGTCATTTATAGAGTCATTGTTGCAAGCTCGCTCACTGATGGGCAGCCAAGACACTCTCTCCAACATGACCTTAACGGCACCACATTAAAGCGGTTGTTTGCACGACATGGCGCTGGTGGAAAGGAGTAATTTTTCTTCACCTTTGCTCCGGGGTTAGGTGTAAATTACGGTAGACATAATTATGGTCTTCATGCCAGCTGCCTTAACTCGTATGCGCACGCGGAAAGGGATTTGGAAGTAGTGTTCCCTGAGTTCATTCAACCGTGCCTTGCCTTGTGCGGCGTTCTCAGCTTTGTGCTGATACGAAATAAAGGTATGGCGTTTACGCTGCAGCATTTGTGCACCTCTCCGCCGCGGTGGTTCTGTGGTTATGGCACTTGGCTGCTGGCCCGCAAAACGCGGTACCGATCCTGGCCGCGGCGATCGAATTTTGATGGCGAAATTCTAGAGGCCCGCGTACTGTGCGATGTCAGTGCATGCTAAAGAACCTCGGGTGGTCGAAATTTCAGGAGCCCTCTGCTACGGCGTCCCTGATAGAATGAGTTGCTTTGGGACGTTAAACCCCCATAAACAAACAAACAAACATTTCTGTCGCTGTATTTCTCTATCTGGCGAATGTCAGACAAAGTAATTTGTTGACCCATGTGGGAAAGTTCCTTGAAACGTAATAAACTTGTTGGCGTATTCGTATATATTTAGAGATACAA
Organism: Amblyomma americanum; assembly: GCF_052857255.1. Lineage (NCBI taxonomy): Eukaryota > Metazoa > Arthropoda > Arachnida > Ixodida > Ixodidae > Amblyomma > Amblyomma americanum. Next base: position 68,883,633 of record NC_135504.1, read on the forward strand.
GCGCGGTTAGAGATGCATGTAGCAGTTCAACGATTGCCGATATTAGAAAAAAAAAAGAAAAACCGCGCGAGCGCTGTCTTTGACTACTGTGAATTTCGCCCAACGTATGTCTTCACATAAACTTCTTTACATTTACCTAACTGCCGGGATGAGGCGCTCATCGATGTGCGAGTGAACAGCGGCGCTTTCGTCGCTTCCGCTGATAGGAAAACTTCGCTGGGGGTTTGGCAGCCGATTACAGCGCCGTAGCACCAGGCTACAGAGCAGTATACGCAGCGCTTTCGCAACGCAACTTCCTTCATCACACCTTGAAGCAAGAACGTCTGAGTTATACAGGAGTGAAAAGGCCAGTTTAACTACAGTATGAGCCGCGCGCACCTAAACAAGGATCCCTCTCAGAACTTGTGCGGTCTGGGTTGACGCAAGAGTCGCGTGCACTATTAGTCATCAAACGGAACTAAAAAACTGTCCACAGCGATGCGCTGAAGAAGCTGTGGGCATACGCTCCATTCTGCTACGGCCACACGAACTCGGGACGCATGGCTTTACGGTGAAGCAAATTCGAGCCCATATCTGTTTTCAAAGTGTCGCTGCGTGAAATTATCTAACTAGCACTTAATTCCTGACATCCGCTAAAGAATGTGCCCAATGTCCTTAATTCACTACGCGAAGCGTTCACTGTTGTGTCGCGCGAGGCCCATCCACGCCAGAACATAATGTCGGTAAACGCACGCTGCCCGCGATAGAAATGCAAATGCTAGCAACGCACAGAAGCAACGTCTGGTTCAAGCAAGCATTCACGTCAACAGGGTTCACTGAATAAGAGCTGCTTTGCACAGAATCGGCATTTCTAAGTGCTTCGTCTCGACGCCGTTTATCCCTGGAGCACATTTTCTTGAAACAAATGGCGTGCTGTTCCTTAGTAAATGCATAAAAAAGTGGCGAAATGTACAGAATTATTGTCAAAATGGAGATCGTATCTAATGTGTCTCTAGAGACAGAAATCCTAGAAACAGAATGAACTCTCCGCACATTGTATTTTCATAAGTAGTAGATGAAATGCATCCTTTGATTGGCATTGCGAAGTTCCTAAATTTGAATCTTATCACTGCCTCATTGTGTAATTCATAAGTATCTAGTCATACTTGGTTGGCTACCATGGTTGGATAGGATACCGGCAGCTCTCAGAGGAGACAAAACGTACGAATACGAAAGGCCAAAGCATAAAAGCAACTAACCCCACAGACAGGCTAGGACTAGCAGAGCTATCTAGGCTAATCAATAACCGCAACGTAACCGATGTAACGAAGAATAATATGGAGAGAATCGAGCACGCTCTATAGAACAATCTAAACCTTAAAGCAATAGAGAGGAGAGTGTCCATTGGCAAACTTCTGATCTATGCGCTAAGAGACAATGAGAGCATAGTCGTTAGCAGTATGAACAAGATAGTTAAAATAACCGAAGAGTTCTACACAGCTCTATGCAGCAGCCAAGCAGCCAAGGTAATAAGGACGTTAGTGAGAGGGAGAGTAGCCTAAAGCATATCAACACCCCAGAAGTAACGAAAGAGGAAGTAAAGAAAGCCTTAGTAGCAATTCAAAGGGGGAAAGCATCTGGTTAGGATAAGGTAACAGCACATCTTTTAGGAACTGCGTCCGCTACGTTCCGATGGTGTTCACTCAGCAAAAGTTCACAAACTTATCGCGCCATCACGTTGAATTTGGCGATTTAATCAACAAGCATAAATTTTGTATATATTTCCGTTCCCCTGTTTGTCTTCTTTGCCTATGACTGAGTTGTGAAGGGGCCTGAATATTTTTTCAAAGCACGCTGGGAAGGAGAGGCACATGTTTATGTTTAGGTTTTAGGTTGTCCGAAAGCAACTCCGACTATGAGGGACTTCTTAACGAAGGCCTCCGGATAATTTAGCCCGCCTGGAGTTCTTTAACGTGCACTGACATTACATAGCACACGGACCTCTAGCAATTCGCCTCCGTCAAAATGCAACCTCCACGGCCGGGATCGACCCTCCTTTCTCGGGTCAGCAGCCAAGCACCATAGCAACTGATCTACCGCAGCAACCGCCGCGGTGGATGAGTGGTTATGGCGCTCGGCTGCTGGCCCGAAAGACGCGGGTTCGATCCCGGCCGCGGCGGTCGAATTTCGATGGAGACAAAATTCTAGAGGCCCGTCTACTGTGCGACGTCAGTGCACGTAAAGAACCCCAGGTGGTCGAAATTCCCCGAGCCCTTCACTACGGCGTCTCTCATAACCTGAGTCGCTTTGGGACTTTAGACCCCCATAAACCATAAACCTGATCAATCGCGGCGGCAGAGGCACATGCATCAAATGAAATAAATATAAAAGGATGTGGTGTTTACAGCTATTACAATACAGTTAACAGGGCACATATAACACAGCGCGAATACTTGTTGCAGCTTTCCTTGAAGGAGTTTTACTAACTTTCTGTTCTGTCATCGGTTGAGCCAAAGAGATTGTTGAAGAAATAGATTGTTTGAAATAATTTTTTCTCCACTCTTCTTCGAACAGGTTCTGCACTCCTCATGCTTTGAAGACTGTCCAGATGCATCCTGCTCTCATGGCCGAACTGGCCGAGGTGCTGTCTGTCGGCGACACCGAGGCAGCCGACATAGTCCGAGACGGAATCCGCAGCCTGGAGGACGACATGCACGTCTTCATGCGGGTCATCGGCATCGCGGGGGAGCGGATCGAGTGCTGCCCGCGCCAAGACGGACGAGCCCAGCTGGACAGCCTCAACGAGTACTGCTTGAGAGAGATCCGGCGCTATCTCAGATTCGAAGACGTCAAGTGCAGCTCTGAGAGAGAGTCAGGGGAAAGGAGGCAGAGAGATTTGATTCCCTTCATTTAAGAGTGGGACACTTATTCCCAAAACAAGAACCGTCAACTTTGATAGTAAACGTTTTTGCCTACGTCATTGCGCATACGCTTACTTGGGCAGCGGACATGACGGTTGTTATCCTCAACGGCTACTGTACAGCTCTGTGTAGAACTCTTCGGCTACGTTAACTATCTTATCCATATTGCTAATGACATTGCCCTGCTTGTCTCTTAATGCATACATCTGGTTTTTACCTATGCCTAGTTTCCTCTTCACTGTTTTTAGGCTACCTCCGTTCTTTATAGCATGCTCGATTCTCTCCATATTAAACTTCCTTATGTCGGCTACCTTGCGCTTATTTATTAACTTTGATAGCTCCGTTAGTTCTATTCTATCGGTAGTGTTAGATGCCTTCATGTTTTGGCGCTTCTTAATCAGATCTTTCGTCACCTGAGATAGCTTCCCGGTATCTTTTCGAACTGTCCTACCGCCTACTTCTACTGCGCACTCCGTAATTATTGATGTCAGGTTATCGTGCAATGAATGAACATCAAGATCATCTTCCTCAGTTAAAGCCGAGTATCTGTTTTGCAGCGCTATCCTAAACTCCTGTGCTTTCCCTCTTACGGCTAACTCGTTAATGGTCTTCTTCTTCGCTAGCTTCTTCCGTTCCCTCTTCAAGTCTAAGCTAATTCTAGACCTTACCATTCTATGGTCGCTGCAACGCACCCTTCCGAGGACGGCCACATCCTGAATGATGCCAGGTTTAGCGCATAGTATGAAGCCGATTTCATTTTTAATCTCACCATTGGGACTCTTCCAGGTCCACTTCCTGTTTTTTCGTTTGCGGAAGAAGGTATTCATGATCCGTAAATTATTTCTATCCGCGAATTCGACTAATAACTCTCCCCTGCTATTTCTAGAGCCTATCCCATAGTCACCTACCGCGTGGTCGTCAGCCTGCTTCTTGCCCACCTTCGCATTGAAGTCGCCCATCAGTACAGTGTACTGCGATTTTACTCTATTCATTGCTGATTCTACGTCCTCATAGAAGCTTTCAACGGTCTGGTCATCATGGCTGGATGTGGGTGCGTAGGCCTGCACCACTTTCAGCTTGTACCTCCTATTCAACCTAATTACTATTGCTGGTACCCTCTCGTTAATACTGTAGAACTCCTCTACGTTGCCAGCTATATCCTTATTAATGAGGAAACCCACACCTAGTTCTCGTCTATCCTTTAACCCGCGATAGCACAGTATGTGTCCGTCCTTTAGCACTGTATACGCCTCACCTGTCCTCCTAGCTTCGCTAAGCCCTATCACATCCCATTTAATTCCCGCTAGTTACAGTAGCCAATGTAATCAGAGCGCCAATGAGAAAGACAGCAGTGCACAGCAATGCGTCATCCCACCAGTAACGAAAGATGAAGTAAAGAAAGCCTTAGAAGCAATGAAAAGGGGAAAAGCAGCTGGGGAGGATCAGGTAACAGCAGATCTGTTGAAGGATGGAGGGGACATCGTGCTAGAAAAATTAGCCACCCTGTATACGCAATGCCTTATGACCTCGACTGTACCAGAAGCTTGGAAGAATGCAAACATTATCTTAATTCATAAGAAGGGAGACGCCAAGGACTTGAAAAATTACAGGCCGATCAGCTTACTATCCGTTGCCTACAAAGTATTTACTAAGGTAATCGCTAATAGAGTCAGGGCAACGTTGGAGTTTAATCAACCAAATGATCAGGCAGGCTTTCGTAAAGGATTCCACAATAGATCATATTCACACTATCAATCAGGTGATAGAGAAATGCGCAGAATATAACCAACCTCTATATATAACTTTCATTGATTACGAGAAAGCATTCGACTCAGTGGAAACCTCAGCAGTCATACAGGCATTGCGTAATCAGGGGGTAGAAGAGCCTTATGTCAAAATACTGGAAGATATATATAGCAACTGCACAGCTACTATAGTCCTCCATAAAGTCAGCAATAAAATTCCAATAAGGAAGGGCGTCAGGCAAGGAGACACGATATCGCCAATGCTGTTCACCGCATGTTTGCAGGAGGTATTTCGAGGCCTGAATTGGGAACAGTTGGGAATAAGAATAAATGGAGAATACCTAAATAATCTGAGATTTGCTGATGACATTGCCTTGCTGAGTCACTCAGGAGGTGAACTGCAAATCATGATCAACGAGTTAGACAGGCAGAGCAGATCGATGGGTCTAAAAATTAACATGCAGAAAACCAAGGTAATGTTCAACAGTCTAGCAAGGGAACAACAGTTCACAATTGGCAGCGAGAGCCTAGAAATTGTGCCGGAATACGTCTACTTAGGGCAGGTAGTGACAGCTGATCCGGATCATGAGAGGGAGATAACTAGAAGGATAAGAATGGGGTGGAGCGCATATGGCAAATTCTCGCAGATCATGAGTGGCAGTTTACCAATTTCCCTCAAGAGGAAAGTGTACAACAGCATAATCTTACCGGTACTCACCTACGGGGCAGAAACGTGGAGGCTAACGAAAAGAGTTCAGCTTAGGTTAAGGACAACGCAGCGAGCCATGGAAAGAAAAATGATAGGTGTAACGTTAAGAGATCGGAAGCGGGCAGAGTGGGTGAGGGAACAAACACGGGTTAATGACATCCTAGTCGAAATCAAGAGAAAGAAATGGGCTTGGGCAGGGCATGTGATCCGAAGGCAAGATAACCGCTGGTCTTTAAGGGTAACGGAGTGGGTTCCAAGAGAAAGTAAGCGTAGCAGGGGGCGGCAGAAGGTTAGATGGGCGGATGAGATTAAGAAGTTTGCTGGCAAAGGGTGGATGCAGCTGGCAAAGGATAGGGTTAATTGGAGAGACATGGGAGAGGCCTTTGCCCTGCAGTGGGTGTAGTAAGGCTGATGATGATGATGATGATGATCCTCAACGGAAAATCAATCCTATATACTATATTTTTCAATGCGAAACATTACTAGTCCCATTACGAGGAAAGCCGGCAGTGTGTGTGTGTGTGTGTGTGCGTGCACGCCGATGGTACAGAAAAATCCAGCAAGCAAAAAGGGTGACGTCATCCAGCGGCCATAGGACGCAGACAACAAGCCGAGCTCCGTCAAATAAGACAATCCCTTACATGTCGTTCGTCTACATATGTCCCCACTGGCAGGCCTCCGTATGACGCCCTTCATGTGATGATATTCGGATCAAAATTGTGGCAACCATTGGTCGTACAGCGCTCCGGGTGGTGTTATACGATGTCTCGTTGTATATAGCTTATATGTGCTAGTTAAGTCGGAGGATAGCTTGCGACAGGGATTCGAAGCGACGACCTATCCACCTTCAATTGTATGCCTTCCCAAAGTTTCGTATGAAAATTGTGATGCCACCGTTCGTCGTCCAGGTGGTGCCATTGGCGCGTGTGTGCTTGTATGATGTCATACTTTGAAAAAAAAAGTGATCGCCTGAAACAAAATCAGTTCGCAGACCGCAACCAAACGTCTGCGTCTTTTGTCCCTGTCACCCGCCGTGGTGGCTCAGTGGTTAGGGCGCTCGGCTACTGATCCGGTGTGCCCGGGTTCCAATCCGGCCGCGGCGGCCGCGTTTCCATGGAGGCGAACTGCTAAGGCGCCCGTGTGCTGTGCGATGTCAGTGCACGTTAAAGATCCCCAGGTGTCTAAATTATTCCGGAACCCTCCAGTACAGCACCTCATTTGTTCCTTTCTTCTCTCAGTCCCTCCTTTATTCCTCTGACAGTAATAATACACATAAGACCTCATCCCCTGTTAGGAAAGCTCCTCGTCCTCTGTCTTTCGTCGGCGCAGGAGAGCCAGTAGGGCATGGCTTTGGGGCGCATTTATGGAAGCTTGACGTGAGAGGTGTAGACCACGTACAGCGTGAACTCTTTCCTCATAACTTACGCCACAGAGGATAGTGATCAATGGGAGCTGCCCAAAGGAAACAGAAATGAATTGAAAGATTACAACTTACGACCTTGGTGTACCTGGGGATATGGCGAAATTGTCATCCGATTTAAAAAAAGCGTCTTTGAAAGATCAGCGGCTTGAACTGAATCGGAAGGTGAAACCCTCACTTGGTCATGTAGAAACTAGAAACGTCTATAGTTAATGAAGTTGTGACACATATGACCGCAACTTAATAACTGTTCGCGCAGCCATCAACCGTGCTACGCAAGATAGCCCATTGAATTGAAGGGATCAATTGTCCTTACAAAAATGGATGCCGAGTTTCTTTTGAACTTGCATAGGAAGCCTAATAATTCTAAAGGCTGTTTATGGGACTCATTTTTCATCGAGTCAGCTCATTAGAGTGTCTGGTTATTCTTTACCGAATCGAATGATATTGTCAAGCTCTGGCCGCAGCCAAATTGGATTCTACAGAATTGTCTCGGTAAAACTCCACAATTAGTGTGATTTTTTAGATCTTACTTCCTGTCTTCGCTATATGAACTCCCTCGATACGAGCGCGATACGTACGTACATTGTAGACAGTGTAATGCGTGAATTACAAGATGAGTATATGAGTATATTACATAATACTTTTATAGAGCTCGTTCCTTGTATTCACTAAATGAACACACTAAATGCAGTTGCTATGAGAAGTACAATACTTGAGCTGTTGTAATACTTTTAACGAGCCTATTACGTAACCACGTCCTCGCAAAGCTGACATGGACGCCAATGAACTGACGAGACTGACAACAGACTCTCAAGTCCCCATTGCGACCGTGTGGTTGTCACTGGGGCTTTGTACACTGGACCGTAAATGACGCTAATTTGAGAAACGACCCGATGTCCCAGTGAGGCAAGCTTTGAGAAGAAATGCGTGAGTTCACTCCCTTATCCCTTCCCTTACTGAGCGGTTCGGGTGTCCACCGAGATATGTGACAGTTACTGCGGAATTTCTTTTCCTCCAAAATCAACACGAAATGAGAAGAAAATTGGCCGGTAATCATCATTTAGGTAATCGGTAGGTCGATAATCAGTTACCGAGATACTGTACCACCCACCCACTTACCCATTCACTCACCCACTCACTCATTCATAAAGGAAAAGTTCACACTTTCGAAATCAGGTGTTCATTCTTCATTTGGAGAGGACACTTACGTTCGTCTTAAGGGTATGACTTGATATCTTTAGCGGGTTAATGTCCATACATGGAGAATTGGTCATTCTCTACTTAACATTCCTAGGTGGCTGCGAGTGCTCGTATTAATACCAGTGTGTGGCGCAGCGGTTAAAAGAGATGCGCCACTGCACTGGCAGGTGGCTGTTTCTATCACAAACACGTACTGGTTGGCATTGTGCAACCCACGTTGCTCTTCCGGAGCAACCTTTCGCACAGCTGCCGCATCGCTCCTCCGAACTTACCACAGCTTACGCGAGTTACTACCTGAGCAAGTTCGGGTAGTAACTTGCGTTAATACCAGCTGCACAAGATCGTGCGGTGAATGCACGGTGACAAATTCTTGGTCGGTGTTGGTGAGGCTATAAATGCGTTCACTCTAAAACAATAGAAAGAACAGTCGCGTTCTCTTTGAGGTTTAAGGATTTGTTTGATGTACTAAATGGAACCATTCTAAACCTGTCATCACAACGGAAAACAAGGACTTGATTGACAGCTCTCGCCTCTTTCTTGCACTCGCTGAACAAGCGGGAGATGGAAGTGGTGGCTTGATGGACATCCCGTGCAAATGTTCTGACAGAGCAGACTGCAGCGGGCTTACGTATCACAGTTTTCTCCGCTCTGTAGCAGACAAGGTACTTGCTGAAGCACTGCGGATTTAAGTAGGTCTTAACTGGAAAATTGAGTCAAGTACTGGAGCATTTATTCGGGACTATCCGCCAAGCAGGCGGCCAGAATGACCGTTCCTCTTTGCCGTTTTTCTTAAGAATATGCTTTCAGTATAAAGTATGATTAAACAGCCAAAGTCTGGAAGCTACGAGGTAGACCGAATGCGAGATGCACCTGTTGTTAGATTGGCTGACCTAGCTGGTCTATAATGTCATCAGGAAGCCTTCAGGAGCCGATCGTCGATGACTTAAGCAGATTCCACTCCGAGGCCTGTGAGCTTGGCCAGCGTGTTGTGCTGCAATGGTTACCCGCTCATTGTGGCGTTCCAGGCGACGATCACGCTGACGGTGCAGTGAGGTCGGCATGGCGACACCTCCTTGCTCTTGCCCATACCATTTTCTCGCAGTGATGGTGCCAGGCTTCTAGCTAAACAATCTTGGCAGACGCACCGCTCTTTGTGTTGTGATCCGCAGCGTCAATATAGACCCCGGTCTACGTATCGACCCTACCTGTGACTCCCGCATGCCGCGCGATATACATAGACGTGAGCGAAATTGCCTCAACTGAATTCGCCTGGACGTTGCCTTCACTAAATCCTATTTATATAAAATTGCTGCATCAAGTAGCACTCTGTGTCCCACACGTGGTGTGGCCGAGGATCTTCCACATTTGATCTCCCGCTGCCAAGTCTTCAACAATCATCGCAAAACACTTTTAAGTGCTTTAGGACTCCGCTAGGACGGCCTCGTGTACCTGGAGCATGTCCTTGGACCCTGGAGGGAGGCGGCTTCGGTTGTACGCGGGACAAAAGCATTTTTAGTGCTTTTGAGAGACACGGGTTTGGTGGACATTCTTTGACAATGTGTGTGTGTGTGTGTGTGTGTGTGTGTGTGTGTGTGTGTGTGTGTGTGTGTGTGTGTGTGTGTGTGTGTGTGTGTGTGTGTGTGTGTGTGTGTGTGTGTGTGTGTGTGTGTGTGTGTGTGTGTGTGTGTGTGTGTGTGTGTGTGTGTGTGCTTCATTTCACCATTCACACTTTCTTTTCATCTTATCCTCTTTTTTCACCATAATGTTCTCTAATCTTCTCTTCTTTCACCCTTACCTGGGCCCGGATTACGGAACTCGCTCCGACCGCTCTACAATTGAGAGCGCTCTAAAATGCCCGCTCCTATTGGTCGCCGGCGCCATTTTGAAAAGTTGCGTCACGGGAAGCTGCAATGGCGTCACGGACAAGAAAAAACGCATGACGTTGAACACCTAATTATGCCCGCGGTTTTAGACTGTTTTTTGCGACCGCGAAGAGTCGGTCTACAGAGTTTTAGAGGGAAAATGGCGGCGGCGTCGTCTGCTGTTTATTGGTGGCGGAGGCGGCAACGTCGGCGCCAGCAACGACGAAGGACGGTGTACGAGGACGAGCTGTTCCGTCGGTTATTTCGACTCGATAAGGAGAAAGTGGTGTGGTTGTGCGGCGAACTTGCAGACGAACTGCGAGGCGTACGGACGAGCGTTTTGTCGGTGCGGCGGCAGGTGCTGTGCGCTCTCCGTTTTTTTTGCCTCCGGGGGCTTTCAAGTGTGCGTCGGCAACGAGCAGACCGTCGGCCTCGCACAACCGACGGTGAGCAAGTGCGTGCGGCGTGTGGCTGAGGCCATCTGCAAAGTCGGCGCACAGAAGGGATGGGTGCGTTTCCCGGCGCACCCCGAGGAAAAAGCGGCAGCGAAGGCGACCTTCCTTCCCCGCGGCACCATCCCATGCGTCGTCGGCTGCGTCGACGGCACGCTGATTGCCATAAAAGCGCCGCGGGGAGACCCAGCAAACCGGGCAGCATTCTGGAGCCGCAAAGGATACTATACGATGAACACCATGATCGTGAGTAGACTGGCTTTCTGACCGCATGGGTTCGAAAGCCGCGACCTCGACAGTGGACGTTCACGTCCAAGATTGTCTGCCTGTGTTTCTCGCAGATCTGCGACGCAGACATGAAGATCCTTGCGGTCGACCCTCGCTGCCCGGGGTCTTGTCACGATGCCTTTTCTTGGCGCTACTCACGGCTGCGTCGGAAGGTGGAGCACGGGCTGCTGGAGGATGGAGAGTTTCTTCTGGGTAAGCAGCACTTCGACAGCACGTATTAAGCTACAGCAGTGGCTCATACCTAAAAGAGGCGGGTTATAACATGGATGACATGCAACAATATGATGTATCGTATTTATTTTTGTAAATTTACTGTTACTGCTGGTGCAGAGGCACAAGAAACATTGTTATAAAGTGAATCGTATTTCAAGCGTAAAACATCAAGGCAGAAGAGGTGTGCACATCGTTATTGTCGTGTAAGATATCACAGTACATCATTAACCTAGAAGGCTGTGCTTACAGAGGTACCCCTTAGTCATGAATATTCTGCATGCCTATGAATTCTGGTTCAGCATACTGGCTTTGAGCTGCTTGATATGAATCATTTATTACATAGGCAACAACACACTTCACTGCAAATTTTGGTCGTGCAGGAGACAGTGGATATCCACTGGAGCCGTGGCTGCTCACACCAATGTCAGGGCATCCTGGTGCAAACACTGCAGAAGGGCAGTACAACGCAGCACACACCTCAATGCGATGTGTTGTGGAACGCTGCATTGGTGTTCTCAAAAGCCGCTTCCGGTGCCTTCAAAGGTACCGGACACTCCACTACGAGCCGGAGCGAGCGGTGGTCATCATTGCAGCGTGTGCTGCGTTGCACAACATCTGTCTTGAAGAAGCCCTGGCTGCAGACGAAGACGACACTACTGATGACCCTGACAACAATGGACCACCTCTGCTTGCCGGGTACTTGGCGGGGACAGGATCCCGCATGACCTACCTGCGTGGTAGAGCCATGCGAGACCGTATAATTGGCCTCTTTGGCACAACCTGTCCGCAGAGGCAAGCACACCTGCAGATGGTGCGGCGACAGCAGCAGCGGCAGCAGCAGCGGCAACAGCAGCACCACCGGCAGTAAGCCCTAGACCATCTGGCAGCTGTGGCTGCAATGACTCGCCGTGCTGGCGTGGCGAGTTGTCGTAGCCACTCTTGCTACGGGCAGTGCCATTGCCCTCTGTTAGTGCGTGAGCCCCTGTGTGATATGATGCCCTTGGCCACTGGTAGCCACATTCCAGCATTTGTAAATTACTTTTTCTTACGTGTGCTTGAAAGCCTCCAGTGTCAAGATATGAAGTGCACACACCAACTGCTGCTCCACCGGCAGTGGTCACCAGTACGCCTTTCAGTGCATCAGCAAGCTTGCCGCACAGCTACTGCACTTTCTCCTTCTCAAGTCGAAATACACGCCGAAACAGCTCGTCCAACAAGTGAAATGCATCCTTGTACACCGTATTTCGCCGTTGCTTACGTCGACCTGCCCACTTAGGCAAACAGTTGCTTGCTGTAACTATGTGTTTGATGAATGTGCACGAGGGAAAAGTGTGGTGTGGAGACTGCTAGGAACCAGTAAAGCGTTTGTTTTTGCACCACGTTTATTCATTGGTCACAATAATTTTTTTCGCCACAGCTGTTCATACTAGTTTGCCAACTGTAACACACAGCAGGGAAACAAAAGCATGCAGCATCAACAGTGATTTGCATATGCCTTGTCGAGTGCTGCGCAGAGATTGCACAATAACAGTTGTATCTTACACTCTGGCCAAACGGGCGAGTTGGCTGTACATTTTTAAGGTGAACAGTGCGAAAGACATAGCCGGAAAGCACAGGAAACACAGGATGAGCACTCGTCCTATGTTTTCTTTGCTTTCCGTCTAAGTCTTACAGGAAACACAGGATGAGCACTCGTCCTATGTTTTCTTTGCTTTCCGTCTAAGTCTTACACGCTGTTTGCCCCTTAAAAAAAAAGCTTCATCTTGACTGCCAGCTTGAATGCTAGTAATCACAGGTTTGGCATGTTGTGCAGACTTGTAGGCCCGATGCAGCCCTGGTTTGCAGTTTTCTGAAACACATTGCATAACTGGTGGAATGCACAGCAAGTGCTACACAAGACATTGCTCTTCGTAGATTTTACTGGACTAAAAAATCATGTTACGTGTAAAAGACACACGAGTATCACAGACGATGATGCCAACATGGCTGCGTTTGAAGTTGTAAAGGGATCCACAAACGAGAGATATTAACATTGTTGCATCATACCTTTAAAGGCGGAGCTCAAGCATCCGCCAAATTTTTTTTTTGCCTGCATTCAACACTAGTTCAGAAGCGACTTTGGACGAATGCTGGCAAGCCTCATTTTTCCTCGGGTCTACTGAGGATAGAACATGTTACAATGCACACAATGGACACTTTACGGAAAAGCAGGAAAAGTAATGCGAAAAAAAACGACTCAGGAACATGCAAACAACCTTAACAGACACAAAATCGAAGTGTTCAAAATTTATCCAGAATCATCATATTATGATGCCCTTCATAACTACAGTCACTTCTGAACAACTTTGCCCCACATATTGCACTTGCCCACATATTGCAATGAAAGAAAACAAGCACTAGAAATTGCACCTTGTGCACCTGCCACAGCTGCAGGTAAACATTTGAAACGAATGGAAAATAAAAGAGTATAGGAGGCTTTCACACCTGGCAGAGCTTAAATTACATAACTGGAAGAAAATAAACAGTGTGAAGCATCCGGGCCTGCAGAGCTTACAAGAAATAAAAAAAATGATGCTATGGCACATGACAGAGATGATCTTGAATAAATACAAAAACAGAAACCAGACAGAGAAGCAGACAAGTAAATAAACAAACACATAAAACAGAAATTTTAACAAGCAAACTAAAAATAGTTCAATGAGTCTGCACCTGGCAGAGAAGTAAATAATGTTCTTGAATAAATATAAACATATGAAGATGTTCTTTTATAAAAATAAAAACAAGCAAATAATGACATAAATATGAACAATTCAATGTGGTGCAGGTGGCTCAAGCTGCTTTTGTAAGATTAGCGTCAGTAGGTTCACATTCTTGATGAGCAGCTCTTGCTGACCATTTGACGCCTGCACAGCATCTGTCACCTCCCATATGGCCTGCATGCAAAAATACTTCCAATTACAAATTATTACTGACAACCAATTTTGAGATCTCGCTTAAGCTTTATGTAAAATTTCAGGTGCTGAGATATTTTGGACAAAGTATGGCTGTAGAAGACTCGTGTCAGTTTCATAAACTCAGCTGTCCCAACCACCTCCCACAAGAGGCGTCAAAACAGAAGTAGAGGTGCTCAAAAGAGAGCACTGATATTTATGCTTCAGGTGACGGCTTCGACTCTTCAAAGTGCAGTGTGCGCAGCGAGTACACACCTCCAGCATGCTTTGCTGAAAAGCAGCGTCCTGGCGGTTCCGGGCGTCAGTAAGGGAATCCAAACGATGCGATTCATACAGCATCTGGCGCAGCACCTTATTGGCCCCATCGTCTCGCCGTCGCTTCCCAAGAAGGCTAGGCGTGGCACGCGTTGAGGGCTGCAGTGGGGGCTCTGGTGTGTGCTGCTGTGAGGGCTGCGGCGAGGGCACCGGTGTAGCTGTCGGGAAAGAAAATGTGCTCATCACGTGGTGGAATACGCAAAACATTTGGTAAAATGTGTTAGAGGACTTGACATAAATATACAGGACAGCAATCTTGGGCAGCATTGTAGTAGCATATTTCATGTGCACATTTGCTAGACTGCTAGGAGATGTCACAGCCTCACTGCAAGAGAAATAAACATTCTGCACTGCGTGGCAAAGCCAGAGAGAGATAGTTTTGTGTGTACTGTAGAATCTCTGCAGTATTTTGGCTACTGCTGCAAATTCTGCCAGAGAGTATAGTGCTATTACTTTCAATCAGCTGCCAGAAAGGGTAGTATGGAGCTTGAATAATAGAAAGCCAACTCACGGTCTGTGGGGCTCCGTGTGTCTTGTCGACAACTTGCTGAGGCTCCCCGTTCATCTCCTCTGCTGTAACAGGGTAAAAGGTGCGGCTGATTGGTACTGGCAAACCATGAAACTAAAAGAGCACTAGCAAGAGAGAAGCAATCAATAATGCTCAACCACTTGTCTATGCATTCCTGCACCTCCTCCGAGACTAAAATACACCACAGATGGAATAAACAGTGCTAGCAAGGCGCAAGGCAAAGACATCATGTTTTTAAACGGCCGACCCCTTGTTGTTGAGAATCGACGCAAGCTGGATCCACAGCTCGCGCTTTTCAACAGCTGTGTATGAGTTTGTTAGGTCGGCAGAAGCCCGAGCCAAGAGCGGATGGCTCTTCATAGACTCTATTACGATTAGCTCTTGCTCGCTAGGCATTCTTCGAGTTGGCGCCATTTCGAGACTAAAATTCCCGCTTAGAGAATTGCAGCAGCGAACACAGCGGGGAAAACAAACAGGGAATAGTTTCTGTTCCGCTTTTCGAAAGCAGGGAATAACAGGGAAAAACCTTTGCTCTGAGTTCGGGCTAATATGTTTTTACAGGAACATATGCGTGTGCTGCGCTGCAGCAACTTATATAACAGCCAAGAACGACCGAAAACGAGCAAGGTTGTTAGCGTGCGCCCAACCGCCTTGCTTGGTTCTTGCTCCTTCCCAACTGAATCATTTGTGCCAGACGTTTATGAAGCCAAAAAAGTGGATTTTATCCAACAAGCCGTGCTTCGTGGACGCCTTGTATTTGCTAAAGTGAAAGAAACAGAACCCAAATCATATGCTTGGCATGTGGCATCTTTAAACCAATAACACAGGCTTACCTCAAGTTGTCTTCGTCGATTTTCGGGCCCGACGTTTCGTGCAGGTTCCTTTCTGGAGGCCCGTGACCTTCACTGGCTTCGATAATTGTTATCCGCTCACTTTGGACAACCAAATAGAACCTTGATTTCAGACGACGCCTAAAAAAGCAGGAACTAGCCGTGGGATCAGCTGTTTTTTAGAAGGCCGCCATTTTCAGTGTTTACATCTGCCAGCGCGCCCTCATGGCAACAAAACTTACCCACGAAAGCAGTTATTTGCAAAAGTGAATGTCCTTCTTGTTTTACTTCATGGCAATGAGAGTGAAATACACTTTTATGAAAGAATAAAACAATGTTTATTTTATTCACTGCGTATTCTTATAAAAAAGTTAGCATACGGCCCCTTGCCCTGCAAATTGGCTTCTTGTCGTGAAAATAAACTCTTCCGGGGCGGCACCCTACTAGCCATTGGTTGATTCCGCGTTCCGTCACGCGTTGACGTCTAGCCTTGTCGTCATGCTGTCGTCATTTTGACGTAACGCTCTACAACTTTAGAGCGAGTTCCGTAATTCGGGCCCTGGAGTGGCGTGCTGGGCCGACAACCAGGCAGACCTCTCCTGTTCCATTAAAATCCCTCCTCCCTCCCTCCTAGAGCTTGCGCTTCAGGAGGACGAAAGACCCGAGACTCGGCTTCTGAAATGCTATAAAATTATGTGCCGAGCACAGAGCTTGTAGGACTCCGACAGGACGGCCCTGTGTACCTGGAGCATGTCCTTGGAGCATGTCCTTGTACCTGCAGCATGTCCTGTGCCAGGCTTCGATAAAGAAATCAAATCCTTATACAGCAGCCGATGAGGATTGGGCGCAACCTCGAATCTACGGATGCACTAAAAAAACGAGCAAATCATCAAAATATTGGAAACTCTATCCACACATGGCTTTCTACCTTCCTAATTAGCTGCCGGCTGCCCTTGCATCTGACATACAACCACCGCCAACACCCTCTATAACCTCTGCTCCCCAGCAGCCTGACACGCTGCATAATGACGGCATTCCTTTCACCAAGCCCTCCATTGTTGCCAGCTTGTTTATGAGACTCAAAGGGATCCAGGCATGTTGGCTAATTAGTCACTTTAGACGGATGGCCGCTTAGAAGTGGCTTAGAAGGGGGCAGTGGGCACGCTCGGACACAGGCGATTGTCAAAAGGTGTCTTTTGTTAAGCGTCGTGCCAGCGCCATCTTGAATTTCTAGATGGCTCCGGTCGTGCGTCCTCCTCCCTTGGTGCTGGTTTTTGTTTTTTCTAATTGGTTTTTTGGGGAAAGGAAATGACGCAGTATCTGTCTCACATATCTGCGGACACCTGAACCGCGCCGTAAGGGAAGGGTAAAGGAGGGATTGAAAGAAGAAGCGGAGAGAGGTGCCGTAGTGGAGGGCTCCGGAGTAATTTCGACCACCTGGGGCTCTTTAACGTGCACTGACATCGCACAGCACACGGGCGCCTTAGGGTTTTGCCTCCGTAAAAACGCAGCCGCCGTGATCGGGTTCGAACCCGGGAACTCCGGATCAGTAGTCGAGCGCCCTAACCACTGAGCCACCGCGGCGGTTCCTTGGTGCTGGTGGCGGTCCCATTTTCACTGTGCAGGAATACCGGGGCCCCGTCATAGCAGTGCCGCTTAGCCGATAACAGACATCTTTAAAATACCGTGCACCGTATTACTTTACTGTTACCGGAGTACCGAGAGCACGCCCACCGCCAGTGTGCAGGCGCTAATTGGTTGCGATGCGGCCGGCGTAGAGCATATGCCGAGTACGTGGCGCCATCTGGCACCCTCAAGGCGATCTGCGCGTGCGCACTGACGGCGCGTGGGATCCAGGTAGTCCAATAACGGCAACGGTAACACGGTACACGCTATGCTAAAGGTGTGTAATGACTTCGGTATGCGCCGTTCTTTTGAATATGCCTGCGCAGATAAATCGGGCCGGGAGCCTTCGAAAGTTCTCTGAAGTCCAGAGCGGTGCAGCCACCTCAACGTAATGCTATGAAAACAGAGCCAATGAGGTTACAAACGAGGCGCGGCCTTACACCGAATAAATTCGTGGTCAATACCCGCGTTATGCCTTGTCACTTCTAACAGTTTTCAAATATACCCTCGAATTAGGACTTCAACAACGAGCTTTTAAAGGCTGAATATCACCAGTTAGACGAGCTCTCCTCTGGATTAAGTACAAGATATTCTCTAACTTTCACGCGGAATCCACCGCTTTTTGTAACGAAAACATGCGTTCCCATGCCTTTTCTTATATGTACGTAAATAATAACGAGCCCCTCATTCCAATCGGCACGTGTGTCCTCCAGAAGGGATATATTCGGGGAGAACTCGCATTTAACCCCATTTTTAATACATAGATTCGCGGGGCAGGGATCGCTAAAATCGGGTTTTACCCAAAATGAACTGCTCTAAAGGTAATAGTGTGTGCCTTCAGTTTTTCCAGGAATTACCCCGGCAAAGTTGCGACATTGCAGAAGCTTTGAACTAGTATTCCACTGCGCCCTATTATGCGCAATGTCGGTGCACGGCTTTGCGAATAATCATGGCAAGAGCTTTAGTACAGTCGTCCACAAACTTATCCAGAGCGCGCGAAAGGCGCGCTCTGCTGTGGATTTATGATGATTACCACTGTCTAGCGGGCCCGGCACAGTTTATAAAGATATCGGGAGTTAAACAATATCCAGGGTAATGTGCATGTACGATAAGGTCTCTTTCCGAACCCTAGGTCACTCGTAAATGACGCAAAGGTGCTCCCCGGTGCACCGTTTGAGCGTTCTAAACAGATGTGTGGACGACTGTACACCTCTTCAGCGTCAGAGATTTAGCAGTTACTGCATATATTGCACATGACACAAAGAACAAAACAGCGTACAAGCAGCCCAATAGCCATACGTAAGTACTCCGAGATTAGGAAACGTCGCCATGGTGTCCTGACTAAAGAAGGACCTTGAGATCTGGAGTTGATTGGTTTCATTCCCGGTGATCAACAGTGTCTGCTTCGTTCTTTATGTCGTGTCCTCTTTAATTTCTGTTTTAAGAGGAAAATGCTTGCTTGATTTTATAGTTTGGAATATATCTTAAATTTTGCTGATATGCTCTTATTTTTAGCAACCACACTTGCAAGGTGCACGGCATCCCAGCGTAAAGCGCCACATTAGGCCCAGAATCGGGCATAGTTCACGGCTTGCGGATTCCAGAGGCGCTGAGTCTTGTAGTAGAGGCTCCATTCTAGTCCGCAAACGCCAAGGAATCAGCATGGAGGATACATACATGAGCACCACTCGAGCGCTTTAACGAGCAGGTCATCCTCACAGAATTTCATTTTAAGGCCAGCTGTAAAGTTTTACGAGGCCCTCATGACAATTCACGGGCCGCCGCATTCACTGCTCTTTTTCAACTTACACATTTGCTTCTTTATGAGCAGCCTCCTTAGCCAAGCAGTTGCCAAATTTTTGCCCAAAGACAGCCGCCGATCCGAATGTGCGAACAAGAGGACCCGTCGATGTTACACTAAGCTCCCTGAACGTTGATAGTGTGCAAAAAAGGCAAGCAAGATAAGGGACCTTAGATGCGTTGGCTTGCGCCTACGTTGCGCGAAAAAAGTGTACCTCTGCATAAAGCATAATCTGAAGAAGATTTATGCTTGTTAACAACGGGGATTGAAAGATGTTGTTGTTGTATGGGGTTTTATGGCGCATAAGCAACTATGGCTATCATGCGCCAAACACAAGGTTAGAGGATGCTATGTCAAGTGTACAGAGGTTACATTATAATAGATTTAAAACACTGGCTTGTGCCGAAGTTTGAGTACAAATTTTAATTCATCCGGCAAGCATTCCACAAGGAAATATGGCATCCCAATGTCCGTGGAGCTATCGCGGCCAGTGGCTACTAATAAGATTCAATGTTTATTTAATCGGATTGACAACGGCATATGACGCCGTGACCAGTGTCGTTTGACAGCGTGATGTTATTTGTCAAAGGCATTGAAGCGAAACTTCTTTCACGACAAAGATTGTTGTTTTCTTCTGTCTAAACTCCCGCACCTATTTATAAATTCGCTGGACACAAGGTGGGATATCCCTGAGGTCTTGTGTGTCGGTGACGGCCGTACCTCTAACCACGACTCCTCGTTCAGGTCGTCCGCTGTATTCGCCATCTTCGTTCGGGTGGCACTTGACACACTCCCGCAGGACACCAACGACTCACATGAAGCGGTGCACACCGTGCAGGCTCTTCAGAACATCTTTAATCATGGCGGCAGCGTTAGTCTCGCTGACGGACATCACATCAGCGAGCTCCGCAAGCAGTGCTGGATGACTTGAGACCGACTCCAAAGCAAGAGCACAGCGCCTGTCCAAAGCAGGACGAGGAAATACACGTTTTTCTTCAAACCAACCAAACCAGCGACAAATCATTTCAAACCAGCAACAAAAGGTGTTCTGTTACGTTCTGACAACGTGCAGCTCGAAGGAGCTGCGAGGTAAACTGTGAAGCAAGGCAACGCGTGACAACTGTCTCAGCCTTATCTACGTTTACTTATGTCAACTTGTGTGATTAACGGGCGTTTGGCTCTATGGTTACAGCGTTACGGTGCTAGCTCGAGGAAACGGAATCAATTGCCAGTCGCATCGGCCTTGCTTCGATGGAAGCGCTATGGAAAAGATGTCGCTGTGTTGTGCTCAAATTAACTACGGAGGCCTCCACAACGGGCCCTATCTCCTCGTTCTTTCTTGCTGCAGTCGATACGTCCACCCAGAGTGAGACAGTTTATGCGTTTTTCATTTCCCATAACCGTTTTTCTGTTGCTATAAATACAATTACTTTTTATACAGAAAGCAGTGCAGCTACGCGAGCTTTTAAATCAATAAATATTCTAGCATAACATTGGCTTTTCAGAAGCCAAAGTACACTTTCAAGCTTGTTTGTTCCCACAAAAGTGCAGAAGTCAAATTTCAGCGGTATACCTCCAACAGTTCTTCCTCTATGACCTTTCTTCACGCTCTCTCCATGGTCTCTGCTACGAGTCTCCAGGCCTTAACCACATATTTGCTCATTTTTTAGTGAAATACATGCGTGGCATGATGCGAAAGGAAATCAAAATAGTAAACTTTCGAAACGCAAAGAGTGACAAACTTTAAATGTATTCAGTAGCTGGGAGTAGTTGGAAGTAGTACGCCTCTGTAGACGAAGAAACGAGCCTAGGAAGCTCCTCCGAGTGTGTAGTATTACACAGTTCTTGAAAAAGTGCCTGCATAAAGGTACAGCGAAAATTCTCCGACATTCAATAGAACTTTAGCTGCAGAAATGATGTTTCCTTTAGAACTTCTCCAAAAGCCAGACGCGCACTGTAATGTAAATGCTGACTTACAAGAATATGATGGTGGTTCGAAATATGGAAACAGAAGAAAAGCGCTCATCAAGCAAAAATTGTGTGATGAAAATCCTTTGGCCTTAGATCTCCCTGCAACTCCCCGCCAAATTAGCAGCTTTTGTCTGCAGTGGGTCTCTGTAAACATCGCCTGCCGCTGAAGTTCTGTTTGCGTTTGGCGGTACACCAGTCCGGCTGCCGCTTAATGAAGCGTACAACTGTGGACAGAATTCAGCAGCAAATGCCTGGAAATTTCAGGTCCTATGTGAAAACTTCTTTACGGGGACATCACCAAAGGGGACATATTCACACCATTGCAGATCTGAGGCCCCAGAAGATAGGTGTCGAGTGCCAGAGCCGTAGCTTTATCATTGCCATTTCATTTTTTTTATTGTGAGATAGCCCTTAATAACTGTAACTCCGTACATGCAGCCAGCTCTTAAACGGAACCAGAAAAAGCTGCATTACATTTCAGTTAATATGCAAATCATGTGCTACTCGCCTTTAGGGGTAATACCGCAGCAACAAATATTTTTATTTATTTATTTAAAATACTGCCAGTCTCTAGTTTAGACCTTAGCAGGTGGACGTGACACGCATCACAGCAGAGGATAACATTTCTAAAAGCGGCTGTGCGAAAGACAGCTATAAATTAGACAGTTCATATCACAGAAAAAAAACTCAAAAGAAGTTGACAGATTTGCTCAAGTAACTGAAGAAAAAACATGCTCCTTCGAAAACATGAACATTAAGATGGGCACAACACATCGTGTACTCCTAAAAATAGACAAAAAATGCAGAAAAATCTTTGTAACCACTCCTCTAGTTTTAAAACACGGCTTCTAGTTCGGTACAAAAATTTGAAAATGAATCGGCGTTAGTTATGGATTCGTCTAGGCGGTTCCATTCTCTTGTTGCTAGCGGGAAGAAAGAATTTTTGAGGGTGTCACTGTGATAAGCATATTCGGTTAGCGTATACGCGTGCTGGTTTCTTAATGCACGTTTTAGTGACAGTGAAATGTACTTTGATGAATCGATCTTAAAAGTGTTATTAAGGAGCTGATAAAGGAATTTTAGTCGCGCGCGCTTTGCCCTTGTTGACAGCGTTTCAAGCCTGGAGATTTCAGCTAGTTGTGTTGGTGAGTCGTTTTTTTTGTATCTGTTGTGAATAAACCTCACTGCTTTACGTTGAATTCTTTCAAGTCGCGAAATATTGGTTACAGACTGAGGAAACCAAACAGTGTTAGCATATTCTAGTACAGGCCTAACAAACGTTTTATAAGCTAAAAGTTTAGTTTGTGTTGGCGCAAGACGAAGACACTTTTTAAGAAAGAACAGTTTTCGTAATGCAGTTGAAGTAATGTTGTCAATGTGTTTGCCCCATCTAAGATCGTTAGTTAATGTAACTCCTAAGTATTTGTGTTCATTGACGAAGGCCAGTGGAGTACCATTGATTTTGTACAAGAAATTTGATGGTTGCTTTTTTCTAGTTACTGCAATTGCTACAGATTTCACTTTGTTAATTGACATTTGCCAATCACTAAACCATTCCGAAAGTTTTTTCAATGATCTGTTAAGTATGGCATGATCTTGATGGCTTCTGATTTCTCTGTAAATTATGCAATCGTCTGCAAAGAGTTTGATGTTACAGGTAATGTCGGTGGTAATGTCATTAATATAAGAAACAGCAATGGCCCAAGGACAGACCCTTGAGGAACTCCGGATGTGACTGGTACCGTTTCAGATTGAATGTTATTATACAAAACGAGTTGGGAACGTTGCCACAAGAAATCTTCAATCCAAGCCAAAAGTTCCCCATCACCGATGTAACCCCGTATGTTTACGATTAGTTTGGAATGGCATACGCAGTCGAAGGCTTTAGCGAAGTCGAGTAATATTGTAACAGTTGTTACACTGAAAAGGAACTGCAGCGGCTGAACGAGGGCACCAGAGAAACGGGCCTACACTTCAGCGTCGTCTACTTCTAGAGGCTGCGATCTCTTTTATTCTTCTACTTCCAATCCTCGTGTCACTGCCCCCTCTTCAGGAGCATCGCCCCGATGCGGTGTTACCGTCAGACAGAATAGCGGGGAGAAAAAGTGTTCAAAAGGTACACCACGAGTCTGACATCACGGAATATGACTACATGCAGCCGGAAAGTCACTTGGGGGGTCGCTTGTAGTACGGCTTCATTCGCACCACATGCACAACGTCGCTGCGCTTGCCGTTGTGCGATGAACGAGCTGGCGAGGCTGGTGCAACTTCGTACGTTACGTCGCTGAGGCGGCGGACAACAAGGCAAGGGCCGAAGTAGCGGCGCAGTAACTTTTCGGACAGCCCGCGACGATGAACGGGTGTCCAAACCCACACATAGTCGCCTGGGTGGTAGGTAACGTAGCGGCGTCCAAGGTTGTAGCTGTCAGCATCGATCTGCTGCTGACGGTGAATGCGGTGTCTGGCCAGTTGCCGTGCTTCTTCCGCGCGCTGAACATAGGTGGCGACGTCGACAGCAAGTTCACTCTCACTGTCAAGGGGGTCCACGGGTAGCATAGCATCGAGGGGGGTGGTAACCTGTCGACCGAAGACTAGTTCGAACGGAGTGAACTGCGTCGTCTCTTGCTGCGCGGTATTATACGCGAATGTTGCGTATGGGAGAATTTCGTCCCATGTCGTGTGCTCGATATCAATATACATGGAAAGCATGTCGGTCAAGGTCCTGTTGAGGCGTTCTACCAAGTCATTTGTCTGCGGGTGGTAGGCTGTTGTACGTCTATGGCTGGTGTGCGTGAGCTTGAGTACAGCCTGAGTGAAGGGGGCCGCAAATGCAGCTCCACGGTCAGTAAAGATAGCTGCAGGAGCGCCATGACGCAGGACGATGTTGTGGACGAAGAAGTCGGCGACTTCAGCAGCAGTACCGTTTGCAAGTGACGTGGTCTCAGCGTATCGGGTCAAATAATCTGTCGCGACCGCAATCCACCGGTTTCCTCTGGTCGACTTCGGAAAAAGGCCGAGGAGGTATATGCCAATTTGCTGAAAATGGGTCTTTGGTGGTGCTATGGGCTGCAGAAAGCCGGCTGGCTTCAGAGGAGGAGATTTGCGCCGTTGGCAATCCCGGCATGTTGTTACGTATCTACGCACGGATGGGAGTAAATTGGGCCAGTAATACTTAAGCCGAATCTTTTCCAGTGTGCGACTAACCCCCAAGTGGCCGGCGGATGGTTCATCATGACAAGCGCTTAAGATTTCAGAGCGTAACTGGGATGGCACAACAAGCAGAAACGTCTCTTTGTTGCTGTCAACGTTGCGCTTGTAGAGGACTCCACGCCGCAGAATGAAGGTCTGTAGTCCACGGCGAAACACACGAGGTACATGAGAATTCAAACCCTCCAGATACTTAACGAGTGGCGCCAACTCAGAATCTGCTCGTTGAAGCTGCGCCATACGGGAGATGCTAATGGCACAAAGAACAGAGCAATCTCCGGGGATGTCTTGCGTAGCCGGTTCCACGGGCGCTCGTGATAAACAGTCCGCGTCCTGGTGCTGCCGACCCGATTTATAGACGACCGTAACGTCGTACTCCTGTAAACGGAGGTTCCATCTGGCCAACCGGCCTGAAGGGTCTTGAATGCTGGCCAGCGAGCATAGCGAGTGATGATCGCTGACAACACGAAACGGTCGGCCGTAGATGTAAGGTCGAAACTTACTCAGAGCCCAGATGACGGCAAGGCACTCTTTTTCGGTCGTCGAATAGTTCCGTTCCGATCGAGAAAGTGTGCGGCTCGCGTAGGCGATTACTCGCTCTGCGCCGTCCTGCCACTGTACGAGGATCGCTCCGAGGCCGACATTGCTGGCGTCAGTGTGGACATCAGTCTCTGCATTCTCGTCAAAATGAGCTAGTATTGGTGGACTTTGAAGGCGGCAGCGGAATTCCTCGAAGGCTGCGTCTTGGGCACTTCCCCATACGAAGGGTGTGTCATCTCGAGTCAAGGCAGTCAATGGCTCAGCTAGGCGAGAAAAATATTTAACAAAGCGGCGGTAATACGAGCAGAAGCCCAAAAAACGTCGGAGGGCCTTCTTGTCGGTTGGGCGTGGGAAACTGGAGACGGCGGAAGTCTTGTCGGGGTCTGGAACAACACCTTGTGTGCTGACAACATATCCTAAGAAACGGAGCTGCTCGAAGGCGAAATGGAATTTCTCAGGCTTGATAGTTAGTTGTGCAGACTGAAGAGCTTGAAGGACAATGCGCAATCGCTGCAAGTGTTGTTCGAAGCTAGACGAAAAGATGACCACGTCGTCCAGGTACACAATTCACGTCTGCCACTTCAAACCAGCTAAAACAGTGTCTATCATGCGTTGAAATGTGGCCGGAGCGGAGCAAATTCCAAACGGAAGCACCTTAAATTCGTACAGACCGTCGGGTGTCACGAAAGCCGTTTTCTCGCGGTCTCGCTCGTCCACCTCGATCTGCCAATATCCGCTTTTTAGATCTAAGGAAGAGAAGAACCTGGCGTCCCGGAGTCGGTCAAGGGCATCATCGATCCTCGGGAGTGGGTATACGTCCTTTTTGGTAACATTATTCAGTTTCCTGTAATCAACACAGAATCGCAACGTGTTGTCTTTCTTTTCACCAGGACCACCGGCGACGCCCACGGACTTGTTGACGGCTGTATAACGTCGTCTGCAAGCATTTCATCGACTTGCGTCCTAATAGCTTCGCGCTCTTTAGGCGAAACGCGGTATGGACGCTGACAAACTGGTGGCGTGGCCGAATCGGTGACAATGCGATGCTTGGCTACCGGCGTACGTCCGACCTTGGAGCTTGCCGCGAAGCAATCTTTAAAATCAAGTAGCAGCGACGACAGAAGGTTCTTCTGATGAGGTGACAACTCCGGGTTGATTTTAACCTTCTGAAGGGCGTTACTTGGTGCGGCATCGTCGTGAAGATTCACCTGTACGGGGCACAGATTCGGCAACCTATCCACGTCGTCGAGGAAGGCGACGGCCGTTCCCTTGGCGAGGTACTGAATTTCGTTCGTGAAATTCGTCAGAAAAACTGTCGCACAGCCGTCATTCAGTTCAACAAGACCGCGCGCGATAGCCACACCCTTCTCGAGCAACAGCGAAGGGTGACTGTCCGCAATACCTTCGTAGTCGTGAAACGAGTCGTTCCTCACTAACACCAGCACACTGGACCGTGGTGGCAGCATTACGTCGTCTTCGACTATGCGCAGAGCGTTGACTCTGGGCCTTCTGTGTTACTGTGCGCCACGGCTTGCTTCGTCGAAAATGTGACTCGCGCCTCGTGTAGATCGATCACAGCACCGTTTGCCTGTAGAAAGTCGAGGCCCAGGATCAAATCTCTCGAACACTCGCTCAACACGACGAATTCACCCACGTAGACGAACCGCGGATGCCGACTCGGGCTGTGCACCTTCCGGCCGGGCTAATGAGGTGACCTCCAGCCGTGCGAATGCTAGGGCCCAACCATGGTGTCAAAACTTTGCTCAATTCCTGGGCGAGGGTGTGGCTTATCACGGAATAGTCAGCCCCAGTATCAAGTAAAGCGATGGTGTCAGTTCCGTCAATCGTCACACGCAAATCAGAAGTAGCGCGTCGGATGCTGTCGCTACCCTGCCCCGGTGAGGAATCAGCGTATCGGTATATCGGCGGCGGAGGATCTTCAGTTTTCCCGACAGCAGCGGCCTTGCCTCCGGAGACCGCTGGAATTAGTTTTCCCGGCGTGGACTGGGAGAACGCCGCTCAGGGTAGCCGGCGTCTCGGCGAGGGCTTGGGGAACGGTAACGCAGCGGAGATGACGACCTAGGATCGTAGCGACCGTATGTCCCAGGCCTCTGACGGGCCGACAGATGAGCTTCAATTTCGAATGGTCTTTCGCCATTCCGGGGGCAAGGGTCGTCGGGCGCTTTCGTTAGTCCGCTGGTTACGGGAGCGAAGCGCAGCTTCAGCTTTCTCCCGACGGTCTGCGTTGGGGAATGTAGCTGTGAGATTTTGGCGAAATGTCTCCCAGGTGGACAGGTTGGTCTCGTGGTTTTCGTACCATGTCCTAGCGGAGTCCTCGAGCGCAAAATACACATTATGGAGCTTACGGTCGTCGCTCCAACCGTTGTAGCGGGCGACCCGCTCGAAGGTGTCCAGCCAGTCTTCCGCATCTTCGTACACGTCGCCGTGAAAAGATGGCGGTGTTCGCGGCGTGTGGTAGAGGATGGGCGCCGGGAACCTACTGTCTGTCGCCATTTCCGCTGGGACCGTCGGTCGAGGCTGCGTCTTCCTCGTCGGGTTGTCAAGAGGCCCGAACTCAGGTGTCTCACCGCGGAGGCGGCGGCTTGGGCGCTGATGGACCGGTGTGACTGCCGTCTTTATCTCGTAGGCGTACGCAGGTCGGGAAGCGTACCCAGCACTGCTCCACCAGATGTGTAACAGTTGTTACACTGAAAAGGAACTGCAGCGGCTGAACGAGGGCACCAGAGAAACGGGCCTACACTTCAGCGTCGTCTACTTCTAGAGGCTGCGATCTCTTTCTTCTTCTACTTCCAATCCTCGTGTCAATATGATGTCAATTTGGCTGTTTTTGTCAATACCTAAAGCTAGGTCATGTACAACTTCTGTTAATTGAGTAACTTGCTAAACCGCGGCGAAATCCATGCTGATGAGGCGATAATAAGTTATTGCACTCTAGAAACTCTGTTAGGTGCGGCTAGATGCCTTATCTTGTACTTCATATTTGAATAAATCGGACAACGCAGCAGAAAACACACCACGTCCTATTATAGTCTGCCGCGCGACTTCCAAATTCATTCTGAAGAACGCATACAAAGCGCCCTTATGTCTGCGAATAGAGACACCAGCGACCGATTGGCCGCCGTCAGTATGGCGATGTGCACCGAACAGCCCAGCGCAAGTAAAAAATAATTCCTGAATTCGATAGCCTCCGGCTCGGGTCAGTGTCAAGCCTCGCCCCCCCCCCCCCCAAAAAAAAAATTATGAATGCGGGAATTAGCTTGAATGAACCATGCCAATAGAACTCCCAGACGTACCTGTCGCAGTGATCGGCAGACAGAAGTTGGGAAGCCCTCGCCACCAGGCCCGTGTTTCTTCGCGCTGTGTCCACGACATGGAACCATTGGCCATCTCCAGGCCTAGTTCGGCAGTGCAGCTTCATGTCAATAATAGTGTAGTTGTCTTCGATGCCGATAGAAAGTCTAGTGACAAAGGCAGCCGTCGCATCTTCCAGTTGAAAGGCGGCTCTGCGTATGTTCCGGCTGTGCTTGACGGCGTCCGCAAGGCACTGGGCGTTCTCTTCATCCAAGCAAGCTAATTTTACGTCAAGCTCAACTATACTAGTGTTTTGAGACAATGAATCAAATAAGACCCTCCACTGTTCCTGATTGCTGCAAGGCAGGGACTCTTTTATCCACGAATTCATGCAGTTTCTTCAGCGCAGTTGTTTGCCTAAGGAAGTTAGCTAATGCTGTGGACATTGTTGAGTCCGAGAAGAATGAATTCATGAACAGGGTCAAGCTTGAGACCGTACCAAGGTTAGGCAAAACCTGAAGCGCGTCCGAACCTGGCACTACTATTGTATCGCTGCAACAGAACAGAGCAGCCTCAGAAAATGCTTCGTACTCTGACATGTCGCCAGTGCCAGCATCAGAAAGCCAACAACGCTTAAACGACACCTTTCCTGCAGCGCCGCTCTTATGCAGGCCTTGGTATACTTCACGGAAAACAGAACGGTCAGAATTACGAACGTCAATAACTATCTTCTTTATCTTCTGGCTTTCAGATAATGGTCGAAAAAACTCGAGCCAGTCATAAGGCTCCCACATTCCAAGAGGTTGCCTGAGTTCTTCGAGTGTCTCATTTTCCCTGAATGCCGCAGCCCAGGATTTGAAGAATGACTTTTTCGAGGATGGGCCATGGTTCACACTGAGAAGGCTTAAATACAATTGGCGCAGAACTTTGTTTCCCTCAACAAACCTCGCTAATAGGACAGCGCTTTCTCGTACAAGGCTAAAATATTTTAGGTCGACCTTTGAAAGTTTTTGGTTGCTCAGCAGGACGTCCAGAACCAGCTTGAAGCAATCTCCAGAATTCGAACCCATCGCAAAGATGCTTACTTCAGTCAGCATGCTTTGATGCTTGAGAAAATTTGCAAACTCGTCGCGGCATACCGGAGAGGCTTCAGTAATGACAGTGGAAGGCAATGAAATCGCCTTCAAAGAGGAGTTCTTTTGCAGTGATCTCAAAATTATGTCCGCATGTTCATCCTGCATTTGCAATCCTGGGATCCTGAGGCACGTCAGGGACTTTGTGGTCTGCACAAGAGTCGACAGCGAGACTACAAAGGCTGCCGTACACGTCTCATGAACCGAGTATTCAAGTTCTTCCAACTCTGTAAGGTGGGCAATGGTCGCACAGAGCTGCTGGTATGGCTTGAGAGTCGCCACAAGGAGCCTCAAGACTTTGATGGAAGTGTTATGTCGCAGTGCGTCGCAAATGAGTGCTTCGTTGTATCGTGCGACGGTATCGGTGACTTCGAAAGCAGTGACGCAGTAGTGTGTCGTGATGAGCAAGTGGACGAGTGTAGACGACTGTTCTATATCGCGTGCATGCGGAACTATTCAGCACGCGCCTTCCAGGCTTGAAAGAGAAAGATGCTATTGTGTTCCCTGCATCTGACGGAGCTGCAGCCGAGCGGTGAAGAGCCACCCATTCCAGACAGGAAGGTGGTCGATGATTTGGCAGGTATGGTTCAAGGAAGCAGTGCACGGCAAACGGTGGTCGATGACCACTCCTGTGAACGGTCCTCAAGCGCCTGCCAGGTCTGCCAGCGCGAAGCAGCTCGTCTCTGCTTGCTTCATCATGTCGGGTGGCCTTGCTTCATCTCCTAGGCTTGGACTGTGCTCCATTATGCCTGCCGAAAAAAATACACGGTGCATAGACACTTATTAATGATGCAGAACGATGAAATATTGCAAATGTCTTTTTGAATGTCCATGGCCCATGCAATCACTTCATCACTTCTACCTGCCTCCCACACTGCGTCCTTTGGGGAGTGCTTGCGTCCACTCGGACCAGATGAAAGACAAGGTGGCCCACATGAGGTCAGCCCGCTTTGAACTTTGCGGCTAATACAAATGCGGCTCGGTAACATTGAACCGCTTGAACATTGAACGGTGCTGTGAGGAGAAAATAAAATTCTAAAGCAAGCAGTGACCCTCTCTAAAAATACTTGAGCTCGACCGCGCCCGTGTGCACGCGAGAACCGCACATGATTAAGTTTTTTACCCACGGCACATTAGCTGCGGTAATGATTCACTTCATTCGTCCAGCAGAGTGCCGCTCAGGCAAGTGTGGTCTGGTCTGTACTCTGTTTATGCCTTGCCATAGCCTAAATACTATTAAGATATACGAGACGCGGGCAGTATGACTGCAGGCTAGCCGGTGTATGATCACGTTGTAAAGAATACGAGTGAAATTAATAGATGCCTGCTTCTCAGCAATACTGAATCGTCCTGCTTCTGCCGCTATGGTTGTTTGACACAATTCGCCGATGGTGCAAAAAGTGCCCTTTAGTGACATGCAGGCTTAGCCATCCCTAAAACCGATAGAATCTGTGCCACCAAGTTTACATGCCGAGACAGCATGCTAATGGACCGTCGCGTGATAGCATGAAACTCCGCCTGAAGGAATTTGTACGTGAGCAGAAAGACGGCCCGCCCTCGCGTCCCCCTCCGCCCTTTATCTTGGACTGAGCACGGCGGGACAGGAGCGGCGGTGGTGCAGACAAAATACACGCCGCCGCCGCTCCAGTCCGGCCGTGCACGGAGCCAGTTCACTTCTTATATCTCCCTCAGCCTCCGCGCCCGCTTTTCTTGTTCCGCCCCTCGAGTGGCCGGCAGCTGGGCTTGGCATTGGCCCTGTCCGACCGCCCTATCGTACAGTAGGCGTGCGGCTGGTGCGGATATGTGCCCTGCGTTGCAGAGGCCGCCAGGCCATTAGAAGACGCTCTGGTTTCGATCCCAACACAACACGCCATCCACTACGCCCGCTGTTCGCACACCGCTGCGATATTTGGCGTTGCATAACACGGTGGCTCCGTGCACGGCCCTTGATACAATATAGTATAAAATCTTGATTAGCCTCGTAATTTGGAACAAACCTCGTAGAAGCGATCACAAAGGCTGCCTGATGCAAATACGCCGCCGAGACGCCCGGCAGTCCATTATGTCGTAGAGCTCCCATTCCCATCCTGTCACCTCAAAAGGCAATGCAGCAAGTGAACTGAAATAAAAAAAAAAAAAACTCAAATTGGATGCATTCTGCCTCTACAGTTAATTATATCGCACAGCCTCCACCGAAGATCACATTTAACAGAGAGTGACGATAATGTGCTGATTTATACAATGTAACCCCCATCGGTAAGCCATTTTCTTCTGTTTCCGATGACTGCGTACGGTGCTTCGATGCAGGGGATGGAAGTCGAGTGACTTTTGATGAGGCGAATTGATGTAAATGTACGTGCAGATTATATACAAGAACACAGATGGGGTACATATTTATGTGTACGGCTTATAGCCAATCATGTTGCAATCGAACGCAGAATGCCGCGTACCAAACAACACCGCCGTGCGCGCCTTTCACCAACGCCCACAGCGCACCGCGGCCGGCCAATAGACCGCGTAACCGCAAACACAGCAGCGGAACAACCGGACGGTATGCGTGGTTCCAAGTTTATGCAACTTCGTTGTTACGTGCTTGGAAAGCAAGCAAAAGGCAGTAAAAGCTGCCCAATGTTACTTTTATCGGACGCCATTTCTTCGAAGTGACATCAGGGCAGCGAAGTTATACATCAAGATATCAGCGCAGGGCACGGGAAGTTGCTGGGCACGCAACCTCAGCAAAATTTTCACTTTCGCCAGTTGGGACAAAGATCATATTCAACACTACTGTATGTGAGTTCCTGTAAAGCTAAAGGACATCGAAATAATCTAGGCAAAGGCGAAATCACACGGTGTGAGTTGTGCTCGACGCACAACTCAGACTTCCCTGGTGTTGACATCGGCCTCGAACACGGGCAGAACGAAGAGCCGGAGTATTATTGTTGGTGTATGCCGTGATTAGGACTCAGCGACGACGGACGACAGACAGCCGAGAACGACGCGCAGTGGAGTCTCGCCTCGGCTGCCAGGGGAGCCGAGACGCTAGCCCCTGCAAAGCACGCCGCACTCTACACTCTAAGCAGAATGGAGTAACAAGGAAGTAAGTTGTCCTCTAGCGCAATCCCGTTTGCAAAAAGGCAGTGCATGACAGGACAGCTTACCCTCTTTTTATTCATTTCTGTTTAGAGTGCCGGGTGGGAGGTGTCGTCGATCGGGCAGCGGTCTGCGCTTGGGAGCTACGGACGCCTGCATAACGGCAGCGGGATCCGGGAACCAGATATTGCTACTCCTTCGCAAGGTATCTGAAAAAAAAAACATAAAAACGAGCAAGAGTCCTCTGGAGAGGAGGACCCCGACTGGATGAGAAAGACATGTGGACATTGGACGCAGGAAAGGTACTGGCGGAGGCAAGTCTCCAGGATGCGTCATCGGGAACTAAAGCTGATAGCTCTATGATTAGCCGCGGGCTTGAGACTACATTGTCGAGGTGAAAGTCGGAGTCGCGTGCTGTGATGTTTGCTAGTGACAGCAAGAGGTCGCTAAAAAAAGCATGGCAGCTATTAGCCAAAATCGCTTGTCGCGTGTCCTGGAGAATTTTGTTCCCCATAGTACATCACAGCCGGGTGTCGGAAAGAGGGCACACCCAGACCCGGGATGAGTTCCGATAGCCATTACATAGAAAGATGAAAACAAACTTCGCGCTGTGCAACTCCAATCTTCAAGGGAGCAATGAAGAATAGGAAAATGGGAACCTGGTATAACGGTGATATTTGCCAGATTTCAGAATTTCCCCATTCCTGTTTGTTGAGTCCAACACCCACAGAGCAAATACCTTCAGAAGAATTCACTTTACTCGTGGACGACAAAGAATGGTACTTGAATATTAATTACAAAATAAGACGCATAATTTCTTGAAACATTGGACTCTGCACAGTGGACGTGATTTTCGATCGAAGCTCAAGCAAACATCCAATATATAGACGCTTCCGCAGTTTTCCAAAAATTTCGGATATCAGTTAATAGAAAGTGCTTTCTTGTGGACCTGCATACTATGACGCTGGAGCGAGTGTTCGATTCCTCTAACAGTTGTTTGCTCCAGGAAGTCGAATAAGGCTAGTTCTTTTTAAATACGCACTCAATTAGCTGGGCGACTGCTAACGGCGACGAATTGGCTGCACTCTTTAAAAAAAAGATAGTTAAAAAGTTTTAAGTAGTAAGTGCAGCAATCACTAACACTGACTCCTTTTTTTACAACACTCTTCAAAGTAGTGAGTTAAAGTCGGCTCTTCCGACCTTTTTATACTATGCATGGCCACAAGTTAGTATCTGGTTAGTAACTGTTTCCTTTAATCCTAACATAATACTCATAGAAGATAGTTAACACGGGCTGCTGTGTGAATATAATTGTTTCGTAATCGAACATTACTGTCAGTCATGACTGTCAGTCGGTTAGCTAGATTAACTTGTGTCTTCAATCGGAAGTTCATAATTAAGAGTGGTTTCTGAGCTGAACGGGTGAAAACGACTTGCCCGTAACTCAAGGTCAGAATTGCGTGGTATACGTATAAAGCGGAGAAAGATTTATCCGTGAACACGATGTGACGGTGTCGCGCTTATGACCATTTCTAATTTGTATCTTGCTTGCATCCTCAACATTTGAGAGTGTGTCCGGTGGAATTGTTTATTGCCATTGCCTGGCACCATTTGTACATGGAATACCCAACTTAAGAGTGTAATATACAACTAGCGTTCTTCATGTCCTTGTAGTTCTCAGTATCTTATGGCACTGACCACATTGAAATTGTAGCTTTTTTATTGTTCTTATGCACACAAATTTAATAAACGACGCCAACAAACCGTACTAAAAACCTAGAAGCAAAGATGGAAAAGTAACTACCCGCTTTCTTAGTAAAAACAACTACATTTTGATTTGTCACTGTAGTGCCCTTGGCTAGTGCATTGAGGTAAACACTGCTACCTCCATTTACTAAGAAGGTAGTGGTCTGTGGGACCAGTACCTGGTTAGCAGAGTTACTTGCTTAATTCCTCGACCATTTTCTTAAGAGTGTGCCCTACCAAAGCGCGGCTGGCTTTGGTAGGTCAGAGCCATCCCTCCGTATGTGAGACTCGAATTAGCCATAATCAGACAGTTCTTGCGGCGGTCAATACCTTGAAGGTGACAGGTTTGGAACTCGTCTTGACGACTCTGAGCTTTGTTTGAAGGTGCGGATCTTAGTTAGTTGGATAATTGTGGTTTGACTAAAACGTTTGATTTCTGATAAGCTCTGCCAGCAAGGAATAGAAGCAGCAATAAATTTGGCAACTGATTTTTTGAGCTCCACAAGTCTCTCTGCGACAGCATAAGGTTTGTCTAAAAAAGAGGTGAGAATTTCTACCGATAGAGGCGCAAAAAGGTGATATCCAAACTTTAGGAATGTGGTGAATTTGGACCAGGCACCGACCATGAACAGCGTGCAAAGTGATGTAAAGGAAACTGAATCTCCAGCAACACCTGCGCGTCACTGGTAATGAAGGCATTCATGTGGTACGGAATAAATACGGTTATGAGGCGATGGAGCAACCATGTACAACATTCTTGGACAAAAATTTTGAATATTGGAAAACTGGAAGGTACTGATAAAAAAATATTAAAGGTAATGGTCCATTCTTCTCACATGCAGCAAAATATTTCCTTTATAGGGTTTCCGTCGCTTGGATCGAGCAGTTAAGGCTTCCATAGAAGAGCAATGGGGCACACTGTTGACGACAGGAAAATCGTTAATAGCAAAAAAAAAAAATGCAAGACTGCCGACGGGAGATCCGTCTATCTAGATTGTTATAGCGAAATCTTACAATATATGAAAAAACTGCGCCCAAAAACTTTTTCCCGTTCAAAAATGCTTTTGTCCAGAATTGTTGGCTACGATATCTATTAACGCTTGCTGCAATTTCAAAGATATCCGACTGTTAAATATAGGGCCATTTCATGACAAACTGTTTTAAATTAATCAGAAGGTAAATGTTCCCTTATGCATATGCCTTCATGACAACCATTCAGGCGCCTTTGACGCCAATTTTGCCGTAATCGCTTCTCATAGGTCTGCTTCAGGCTCTAGAAGCCATGACAAGAGTCTATACTGAAGAGAACGGCAAGCAGTTCAAGCGGCGCCCGGATAGTTGTGCTGGGATGGAAAGCAGGAAACAAATCATCGCCTAGGGCTTATGAGTCGGCGTTATACGCCAGAATGCGTCAGCAGAGCCGCTCGATATGGCTTCTAAAGTTTGGAGCAGATCTATGCCAGGCAGTTACGCAGGCTTATGTTATCCTATGGGACACTCCGGTGGCTGCGTTTTGATACCGACGCCACTATCAGCCTGCTACGGCCCCCATCGGCACGCGCCTCGCGGTTCCGTCGGCGTTGCGTAGAAAACCAGAGGATCATGCAACGCGGAGCAGTCCGAGCGGGGCCCGTTGCCGCCGGCTCTTGGAGCCGTAGGCGGAGAAGGTCGCTCGACAAATAAAGGAGAGGAAAGAAAAAGGGAGGGTGACGTTGAGGGTGACAGTGCAACAAGAGGGAAAGAGGCTGGGGGAGAAGGAAAGAAGTGTGTTGCTCCTCCAGTGTGCAACACGAATGAGGAAAGTGTCAGTTGACGCGCTTAGCAGCAACCGCGCGTCCTTTAAACTTTGTTGCCGACGTTGCGCATAACTGCTAACACTTACCGGCCGCAGTATTCCACAACAAGGGCACCGCTGACACTGTAGGTACACGGTTGTGAAAGGCAACACAGTCGGCTTAGTTTAACGCGTGTAATTTGCACCGTCACGTTTCGTTCTTTAACACTAGATATACTATTTACTTCCCAAATGGCACTGCTTATAACCTGCCGCGAACCGTCAAACTCGACTGCACCGGTCTAGGGCAAACGACAGAGGCTAACATGTCCCCCAAGAACCCGAATCCTGCGCTCACAGGAACAAGAGTTTCGGGATTGCAGCTGCGTTGATTGGCACCGTGCCTCGTAGGTAGGTAAGTTCTGTATGCTCGAATAAGGCGCTATGACGATTTGCAAGCACACTCAGTATACAGGCGCAGCGTCAGGATGACAATTAAAGCATATCATACTTACTGAACAGTGCAGAGGCGGCTGTCGCCGACACAAATGATTGCCCACAGCAATAACAACTCGCCACCACGGCTCTTCACAACCGGCGCTATTGTTTTTTTTGTTGCTTCAACTGTTTAATTCCTGCTTCCCTCACCGCAGGACAGACCTCATTTTGTACCGTGTGGTGTCGCCCTCTGGGAGCAGACCTGGAAAGCGTGAAAAATAAATGTTAGGAGCAGCCGTGGGCGGGATTTTCAAATGCTCAAGAGTAACAGGAGTTGGGAACGGAGGCGTGTTTATAAAAAAAGCCATGTCAATTAGTGTAATCAGTGTTTGGCGCTTAACGAATTAGCCTGAACGGCCGAGAAGACATTTTGCTGATGTTTATTGACTTAGAGCGAATGTGACGTATCCGACGCACTTGACGGTTGGGCATATCTATATGGTCTATTTCGATTTATTCATCCCGGAAAGGACTGGCTCAGGAACCGAACTTCAAGAAAATGCTAACTAAAAAAGTTGTTGCTGCTGATATGAAGCTTGCATCATGTGCATTGTTGGAAATAAAACGCTATGGTAATACGAAACTACGTGGAATCCATAAAAGATGCCTGTTATGCCTTTCTGTTGATACGAGCAGATAAGAGAGACCGAATGCACGGCCTGAATGTTTTTACACCTCACAAAGATAGCATTGCACTCGCCAGGTCCCGAAATCCGCTCAGCATAAGAGCAGTATGCGGTAAGAGAGTGCGAAAAGTAATTTTTCCGGAACCGAATTGAATAGGAATGAAATGGTGAAAGGACAGAGTACGAATCAAATATTTTCCGATTTATCCACTACTTAAACGCATATACATACAAAGCGATTTGTCATGAGGACACAGAAAGCTATAAGTTTTGGAATTAAAACTATAGCTGCGATAGCCCTCGAAAGCCACAACGCTTATTTCCCAGTGGGAACGTGCAATTCGAAGTCAGCATATGATGTGTGTGACCATCACGTCCCTCATGGGAAAATTATTGTTTTGATACTGATGGCCACTAAAAATGAGCGGCATATCTGAGTGGATGAGAGACACGAGAGTTGTAGGCTTGGCTAGAGATTTTAGCTTTAAGAAAATTTTTAATGCTCGAAAAAAAAATGTTTTTCGTATTTTATTATGAAATTACGAAAAAAAACGAAAATGCACTCTAGCACATTTCATAACGAAAAAAAAAGCAAAAGAAAAGCAAAGGACGGAAAGGAAGACGCAAATAAGTGCTGCGTCGTCTTGTCCGTCCTTCATCATGAGGGTACACCAATTCGCCCAACTTTCGGTAAGAAAATTTACTTTTCTACTCAGAAATAAGTGAAGAACTGTAATTCTGAACCAAGACAAAGTTGCTGTAAAGCCTTTTCAGGAAAAGCTGGTGATATATATGCTGTATAGAAAGCCATCAACGCATCGAGATGTGATCAACATACAGCATGCAATGCAGACATGCAATAGGCATAGCAATCAACTTCATTGTGGCTTGCTTGTTACTGCTGCGTATACGAATATGCTTGCTGTGCGCCTACTCCCAAGCTGTGGTTCGAGTGCGCGTACTCAACACTTTGCACGCACTGTCTAGCAAGGCTTGCGCAGGTCCGTACGAATATTGCCGAACTGCGATTTGTTTCTTTCACACGACACAGATGATAGGGGGATGCGGAGTTGCCGACGTGTGGCTGACGTCAGTGGTTTGTTGCTGCTAAGGCAATGTCAACGTGTGGACTACTCCAGATGCTTGGTGCTTCAAACAGGTCATTTAGACTAATTTTTGTATTTGGTAGGAAGGTAAGACAGTGGTGATAACTTCGTTTGTAAATTTTGTCGTTTTTTTTCTTCTTCTCGGCCATGAAAAAAAAGTGAAGAAAACCTTTTTTCCTCGAGTTTTCAAAGTTTTTAAAAAGTCACTGAGATCTCTAGTCATGCCCTCTCATATTGTAGATGAAGGCAAGGCAGCGTTTGCTATACCCGGCTTAACGCTGTTGTGCTGCTCACTGTCGAATGCCATATGTATGAGTGCTATGAGCAACGCCACACGGGTGGATCGCAGCATGCCACTCAAGCCTTTACATTCTGCCAACTAAACTAATACCATTCCCGAAGGCGCCTAATTTATTCTGTTTAATTCCCTAACCTTGACCGGCTGCGCTTTTATTATTGAGTGTTTCAATTTCCGGCGCGTAGCTCTGAAGAGATCTCTACTATTCATTAGCTTTCCGGGTCCTAGATGGCGGATGGAGTACCGTCCAGTCCAATGCTTTCCTTCCGTTATGGTCCAGTCATGATCCAATCGTACTGCTGAAGGCTAGTTTATACTCCGACGTTCTCGCGAATGCTGGTGGCGGTCGATCAGTAACGTCAAGTTCCCGACGCCGCGCCCGGCATGCTTGCTGTCAAACCGCTCCGAAGCAGCGGCTGTTGCCACCATGTTAGGCTTTTTTCTTTATATATATATATATATATATATATATATATATATATATATGTGTGTGTGTGTGTGTGTGTGTGTGTGTGTGTGTGTGTGTGTGTGTGTGTGTGTGTGTGTGTGTGTGTGTGTGTGTGTGTGTGTGTGTGTGTGTGTGTGTGTGTGTGTGTGTGTGTGTGTGTGTGTGTGTGTGTGTGTGTGTGTGTGTGTGTGTGTGTGTGTGTGTGAAGGAAGCCAACAGTCACCGAAACCAAGGTGCACAGGGGAATGTTTTTTATTGCATCAGTAGTGCCAATCAATTAGTTTAAGGAAAATTACTTATAAAGCAGCAGAATAAACAACCATGCTGCCGGTGGTATCCGAACCCACGACCTCCGAATATCGCGTCCGGTGCTCTACCAACTGAGCTACGGCGACAGCTGTTCAATCTGCTGCTTTCGTTGGTGTTTATTTTTTTGCGTGTAAGCGAACCTTGAGAGTGTTCACCAGCGCGTATATATATATATATACAGGGTGTCCCAGCTAACTTTAGCCAGGGTTTAAAAATACACCGGAGCACTGTGAGACGACGCGACCAAATGCATGCTGCTGAGGGGAACCTGCGCTGTCAAGGTGGCGCTGCAATTTTTCCATTCGGTGACTCAAAACTGCTTTTGTCAGCCACTTGGGTCGCTGCAAACGCGAGAACTCATTCTGCGCGATTAGATACCCGCGTTTGGCTGACAGCATTCATTGCCTAGCTTCTCTCGGCGTAGCCCGGATAGCTGACGCACGGCACGCGCGCCTTCGACAGAGCGCGGAGGCTTACGCCAATAAGCGCCCGAAGGTAGCGCGGAAAAGTACTAAGAGTACTACCCAAAACTGTTTGCTCTTCTCGCTAGGCAGTGTGTTATGGCGCTGCAATCGGCACCGCAAACTTCAGTGCAAGTTCTCTGTTGTAAGTAGCAAGTAACACTTTTTATTCTGCTTAATTTAATAATTAGTCGAGATTAATTAACCAACTTCGCAAGCAACGAAGATAGGTGAAAAAGTCGAATGAGAAAGTTGAACTGTCCGCGAAGCGTCCAAATCACCAGTTTCAAACTTCACTTTTATTGCGTATCGGCTTCTTTTAGCTTACTGCAGATGCCCGCGAAATACAAGAAAATACCACGTGACATGCCCGCTTGCGCGCCGCAATTGGGTGCTCTCAAACGTTCCGTCGAGGAACGAACAGATCATTTAGCCCGGTGTGCTGCCGCTTAAAAGAGGACAGGGCAGCGACGCAGCCGCTGGCTGTGCGATATAGGCCGGCGGTATGCTTCCCTTGGGGCGCTTGATAGAGACAAGCAGACACAGTCCCTATCGCTTGCGATCGCGTAAATCGCGCAGCGAGCGCCCGCGCCGCAGCCATGTCACTTTTTTAAGCAGCAGCACACCGGGCTAAATGATCTGCTCGTTCCTCCACGGAACGTTTGAGAGTACTGCAAATGAGACGAGTAAGTGGACATGTCACGTGATATTTTCTTGCGAAGCAATACTACTTTAGGTCGCACTTCAGCCCGTTCCGTGGCGAGGCGGTGGTAAGCACCATTGATCTTTAGCGTGACCTCGCTGCGTGACGTCACACCACGTGACCTAGAGTGACGTCACACCAGCTGTGTAAAAACGGGGCCCCATCTCACGCCGTCGCGAGGCGAGGCGGTAGCCACCAACGGCGGCCTAACTCCCGCTCCTCTCACCAGGGGCGCTACGGTCGGTGTGACGTCACACCAGCTGTGTAAAAACGGGGCCCCATCTCACGCCGTCGCGAGGCGAGGCGGTAGCCACCAACGGCGGCCTAACTCCCGCTCCTCTCCCCAGGGGCGCTACGGTCAGAGTGACGTCACACCAGCTGTATAAAACAGCGCCACTCCTCTCGCCAAGGCAGTCATGCAGCCAGATGTTACGATGGTGCCTACGAACAAGGCAGCTCGGCAGAATGCAAAGAGGAAGCATCAGCGAGCTGCGGAGACGGAAGAAGAACGACTTTCTAAGCGGCGTGCCCAGTATGCAGCTCGGCGACAACCTCCTCTGTGGAAACAGCAGAAGCAAAGGAAGAAATTATGCCCGACAGTGAGTCTCCTTCTACTAGTTCAGAACGCGACTAAACGGCAGAGGCGTGTCCAAGAAACCCCGGAACAGCGGCAGCAGCGGCTCGAGAAGGAACGTGCGTTTCGAGGGAAGGAAAACCAAAAGCGAAGAAAACAGCGTGCAGGAGAAACACCCCGGCAGAGACAAGAGCGTTCGAAGAAAATGGCTTCGCAATCACCAGGCTTAACCAAGCTAAGCCACGGCCGTTTTTTTTTATTATTTCGCGCTGGGTCAGGAATCAAACACGAGTTAATGACATCCTAAGCGAAATCAAGAGCAATAAATGGGATTGGGCAAGGCATGAAATGCGAAGGCAGGATAACCGCTGGTCCTAAGAGCAAAGGACTGGGCTCCAGTTGAAGGCAAGCGTAGCAGAGGGCTGCAGAACGTTAGGTGGACGGATGAGATCAACAACTTGGCGGGGATAGGGTGCCCGCAGCTGGCAGATGACAGGGTTTATTGCAGAGATATGGGAGAGGCCTTTGTATTTCACTTGCTGTAGT
Organism: Amblyomma americanum; assembly: GCF_052857255.1. Classification (NCBI taxonomy): domain Eukaryota; kingdom Metazoa; phylum Arthropoda; class Arachnida; order Ixodida; family Ixodidae; genus Amblyomma; species Amblyomma americanum. The sequence continues at coordinate 68,924,819 of NC_135504.1, forward strand.
CAGGATGATGATGATGCTCTTTCACGTTGTTAACGGTGTAATGAACTGGTCTATAAATTCGTCATTTTCGTTAAATAATATTTTTAATCAAGCTCTTGTAACCTTACTGCAGATCCACTGAGTTAAGACACCAAGCGGCAGTCGAAATATACGCTCTCGCCGGCCTGCGAGCCGTTTCTTGACACGGTCACATCGTTGAGTACAGTCGCCAGCGAAAAAGATTAACACCAGTGACGTGCCACATGAGCGGCAAGATAGCAACGCTCGGCGCTACGGTTACGAACACGCCGATAACAAAAGTGCCACGTGTGTTCGCAAAGCATGGCGCCGCGACAGCCGCACGGTGCGACTTTTGCTTCTCCGGTGGCGTCATTCTGCTTACCGTTTTTACTCGCGAGTATACCTGCGCTGAAGGGCTAGGACAATACACGTTACATCAATCATAGCACGCTGGCACTTTAGCCTCGGTCCTGTCGGAGAGTCCCTCTCCCGATGACCCCAGAACTGAAATTTCAACTCCTCTCCCTCCCCTTCTTTTTTCTTGTGGAAACGCTTTTTCTTTATTTCTTGAGAGCATCTTGAGAGAGTATGAACTCCGCGGATGCATCACTAGGGAAACGGCGCCGCTCCTAGGGAAACGGCGTCGCCTATAGGCGACGCGGGTGAAGCCAGGAGCACGGACTGCGCCTTGTTATGTCAACCATGATGTCAACCAACGGTTTAAGATAGGGTCCATTAACAAATTGGCTCCGGATTGGAGGGCCCGCTCTGTCGCCACTGTCTTAAAGAGACGCGAGCGCCGTGTTTCGGGTGGTGACAGTACCAAGTTAGTTTTCATGGTTTTGAAGCGAAAAGCTTCACTACGCTTTCAACACCGCGCTTTGCGCTAGCCGGCGTATGTCGGACGACGGGTGACGTCACGCACGGCGCAGATGGCCGCCGCCGACTCCGCCGCCTTTCCTTTCGCCGCTGCCACGCGTGACGTCACACATGGCGCAGATGGCCTCTGGCGCGCGCTATGCGTCATCGTTTGACGTTCTCCGCAAGCGCGTGTTTATCGCGGAAGCCGACTATATAACCGCTTGCCAGAGAATAGGCGTGCGCATCCAACAATGAGGAATAAAATTTAATAATCCTGCATAACTTATGATATATATCATTGATAAGCAATTTGCATAACTACATAAGGCCGACGTATAGCATAACCATAAGCTAACCAAAGTATATCCATAAGTTAAACTGTAAGCATAACCATAGGCTAAATCATAAAGCATAGCCATAAGCTAAACCGTAAGCATATCCATAAGTTAAACCGTAAGCATATACATAGGCTAAATCATAAAGAATAACCATAAGCATCACCGAACCTTTTCGCTTCGAGATATCCAGGCTGAACTTTAGCTAAGCCCCAACCAATTTTTTTTCCCTTCGCCGCGACACCATTGGCTGCTCTTGATCACTTGGTCAGTTTGCTGAGTAAATGTTTCATGCTGGCTCGCGCATCGCATCGTCGGCGCTGTGAGCGGCTGATTCTTGCCCCGTGTCGATGTTGATGTTCTGATCTTGAATTTGGACTGCGCATTGCAAAGTTCCCGAGTGAACTACGCCTAGGGTACGCGAGGGGACGATTCTCGGTGCTGAGCCTTTGGGTGTATACCACGTCCAAAACTGGATGCCCTTCTTTCCGTGGTTGCGCGGTGCAAAATTGGAGAAACATGATGTGCCGCTCGCCCTCTTGTACTTTGGGTTGAAAAAGTTAAAAACATGCGGCTGTGCAAAACGGATTTGAAGGTCCGCTTCGTTATCCGTGTGCAGGGTGCATGTCTGCTGGCCATTAAGGCGGACCTTGCTTGTCTTACTGGCGATGGGGAGCCCAAAAACTCTTACACTTCGCTTAAAACACCTCCTGAGTTGGAGCTGACGACGTAGTAAGAGCACTAAACATTGCGAACTGTGTGCCTCTTAGTGCTAACCTCGCAGCGCCGACTGCGGCAGAAAGCCGCCGTATTACAGATATTTTTCAGAAATATCAGACTAGACGAGAATCTTGCGCGATATGAGGAGGCACCTTGCGGATAGATCGCCTTTTGGGGGTATGTAGGTACGGCTTCACAACGCATATTTATCGGGATGTTTTAAAAAGATAGCTTCGAAATTACGACGCATACTTTGTCACATTCTTCTTCAAAGCACACGACAAATGTTAACGAAGGGCACCTCTATGAGTACTCTGTGAAGCAAGAAATAGAATTTCGCAAACTTTGCTTACATGTCTTTGTATGGGTCGCACAACCGCCTTGTACATCAAGCAGCTTAATGAAAGTCAGGCCTGCTGGCCACTACGGCTTACACAGCAAAAGGTTAGCTGTATTGATGCATAATTCGACAATAAAGAGCCACACAAAATCTACGGTATATCAGGCGCTCCATTTTGCAAGGTTTAAAGTCAATTTCTGCCCAATGGGCATATTTAACGCGCCCATTTGGTTGTCTGGATGCAGAGGCGTCGTGTTCATTTAGCCTCTGTCGAGCGCGGGTCCCCAGGATTTAAATGATACAGCCACTGACAAAACGCGAAGGCTACAATATGCTCCCCGCCTCCCTGGGCTTAATCTTTTTCTTGTCTTTTTTGTTTCCTCTTGATAAAGCCATGTATTAAATGTGGACGTTTTCATTTTCCTGGGTTCACTTTCTCTCCTATCCGTCCATCCATCTGACCACGAACATGGTCACCTGGCCGCACAAAGTAGAGCTTTGAGCTCAGAGACGCAAGGCGCATGCAAAAGAATATTCAGCGCAGAATTCAAGCCCCCCCCCCCCCCCCCCCGGCACAACGCTGGAGGTCATTCTATGAAACGCTTTATCCACGGAAACCTTTGTCACGCATCTGGAATGTCGTTCGTGCGCTCCGAACATCCCCACACCAGCTGCACCCTTACAAGTCTCTCGCACTCTACCAACGACGTGGCGAGTTCGAGATAGCTTTAGACTTCTGCGCTAGGGTAGCAGAACCACCCACCCTATCAACGGCGCTGCATTGCAGCGATGTTCCCGCTTCTCGGAATTCTCGGATGGGTCTGCCCTTTTCCGTGGAGAAACGTGAGGCCGCGCTGGCTTGTTGCAGACGGTCATTATCGCCGGGAACCGACGGTGTGCCATACTCTGCACTTGCAAACCTTGGACAAGAAGGTACGCGTGTCTTTTTGTAGTATCACAACAAATCATGGAATGAGGGCACAGTTTAAGACAAGTGGAAGTCCAGTCGTCTAGTTCCGCTCCTGGCAAAGTACTGGAAAAGATGGCGCTTACACGTATTGAGTGGTACCTGGAGCGCTACTGTATATATCCGGCTATCCGGCTGGACGCTCTTCAATTGACAACGTGGTCGACCTGGTGTCATCTGTCCAGCGCCAAAAACATTTGAAACGCTTGACCGCGGCATTGTTCCTGGATATAAAAGGCGCATACGACAATGTAACTCACGAGGCTAATTTGGACACTCTGGAAGCTGCCGAGCTTGGTGGTCGTGTATTCTGCTTGATACGTAGTTATTTATGCAACAGACCTCTCTTTGTGCAGACTGAGGATGGCCCAACATCTCATTTCACTTCCTGCGTAGTCCCGCATGGTGGAGTGCTTAGCCCAAAGCTGTTCAACCTTACACTTGTCAGGCTTGTCGACATACTACCACAGTCGACGTAGCTCTCAATCTATGCAGACGACAGCTTCATCTGGGCATCCGGAGTTACGCGCCCACAAGTTCGAGCGAGACTTCAAAAGGCGTCAAGTATTCTTGGGGCCTACCTCCACCTGCAACGCCTACAGATTGAACCGAAAAGTGCTCGCTTGTTGCCTTTACACGCAAGAACATGTCTCATTATACCGTATGCATATACGGCACAGCAATACCCTACGCAAAGAGCCATCGGTTCCTGGGAGTAATCATCGACCGAAATCTATCAATTGGCACCCCATATTTCATGCCTGAAAAAGAGACTTACAGCGGTTTCTCACGTTCTCGCCTTTCTTGAGGGAAAGTCGTGGGGAGCGTCAGTGCGATCGATGATGCAACTCTACAACGCCTTATTCATGGGATTTCTTCGCTACAGCCTCCCTGCACTTGGAAACATTCGAAGAACAAACATACTAAGTCTTCAAAGCGTTCAAGCTCAATCTCTCCGAACTTACCTATAGGAATGCCGAAATGTGCCTCTACAGCCGCATTTGTACTAATAGCCCAGGAGCATCCAATCCCTACCTACCTAACAGTTTACGCACTGAGGGCACATTTTCGATACATATCCCGGGTTCCTTCTCACCATCTTGTCAGTCCTGCTATTACCAGGCCGCGCACATCGTTTACAAACACCATTAAAGCACATCGCGCCATTCTGCCGTCCCACTTTACACTTGCCTCTAGACTGTCCTCGCCACTTTGGAGCCTGCACAATCCCCTTTGGTTCCTTCGATACCTGGCATCAGGAAAAATATCGACTAATCGCCCATAGAACTAAAACAAGTCACTCTTCAATATTTCCATGAGCACCATGCAAACCGGGGGCACGTCTACACCGACGGCTCAGGGCTCCATGGCCATCCCCTCAAGGACGACAGAAATTAGATATAGGATAGATCACCAGACTGCTTCGACGGGTGCAGAACTCACCGCTCTTCGTGTCGCCATTGAACACGTCAATCAGCTGCCAGCGCCCTCAGCAGTGGTCTATTTGCACCGATTCCAAAGCTGCCCTCCAAGGCTTACAAGCTGCTATTCGCCCTGGAGCCCATGAAAAGTGGTAGCGGAAATCTGACAACTTCATCAGTCTGCCATAAATAAAGGGCACCACATTATCTACCAATGGCGGCCGGGGCACAGCGGCATATAGTAACAATCATCGCGAAGACGAGGTCGTGCGGACAGCTCACCACGACGGCGATTTTATGTCGATCCCCATTTCGAGATCAGACGCAGCGGGCAGGCTTCGCGCACTTGCGTGGGACATCACGCTTGCCGCATGTAATTCGGACAAATTTTCCAATTCACGTTTAAACTCCTTGAATCCAGGTATGATGTTCCGGCTTCCATCCGGCCTACCACGACGTGAAGAAACTTTGCTGTGTCGCCTGTGGCTTGGTGTAGCTTTCACCAAGCACTACTCCTCCTTAATAGGTATGGCTTACAGCACTGCATGTGCCATATGCGGGTGTGATAAGACTATAGCCCACATTCTTTGTGACTGCCCTGGCTGCAGCGTCGAAAGGAAGCCTATATGCCGTAAGCTAAAGCGTCTAGATCCACTCCCACTGACAGAAATGAAGATTCTCGGCCACTGGCCGCGGCGATCGTCGGCGGTGAAGGCCTCCGAGGAACTGCTGCGCTTCTTAAAAACTTCTGTTGCACGATAGCCTGTGACTTTAACGAACGCTGTCTTTTCATAGTGACTTCAATTCACTGCTACTCTCTTTTGTCTTTCATTTTTTTATCTCCTCACCCCTTTCCCTCCGTGTAGGGTATCAAACCGATTAGTCATCCGGTTAACCTCCCTGCCTTTCCTCGGCTTCCTCCTCCTCCTCCTCCTCTTCCACACTATAAAAAGAAGCCATTTGTAAGCGTGCAATGCATACTAAATGGCTACAGAAGGTTTCCATTGCATTTACATTTTTTAGATGAGTTCGCAAGACGAAGGCTAACAAGACATATAAGAAAATATCGCCCGATTGATTGAAAAGCTTCTATAGGAGCTCCCGTGAGGAGAAAGTATCGACGTGGTCATCATTAAATGTATTGACGAACTAGTCCAGTTCTCCGATAGAATGGGCATGACGACTATTTTTTTTTTCAGGTTTAATTGTGTGCCTTGCTACGGAGGGCGACGCTAGTGGCTACGGCTTGCGGAAAGTTTCAGGCATCGGCTATAAAAAGTCAAGGCGCAGTTACACGTTTCACTGACCAAAACCGTGGCTGAAGGCGGCCGGGCAGGCGCCTTATTCGGACAATGCCGGTAGATTATAAAAGCTAGCGACACGTGTTTCCCACGTCTGGCGCCGTTATGAGCGCTCTCTCTTTAGGGATATCGCTTTTCCGGGGCCCGGTTAATTATCGCGGCGCACAATAGGCGCGTCTTGAACGATCGTACGAGTCCTCGGAAAGCTGCTGCCACGACGCTGAACAAGAACAAAGAAACGCTGACTAGCTGGTACGTCCGTCCGTTCGGACTGGACAGTCCTTTTGCCACATCATTCGAGGGCTTCCAGCTGGCACAAGGTAACTACCGTATTTACTGCGTCACAGTCTTGTAATTTTATTTCCATGTTCGGTGGTCATTCGCCTCATTGTTAATGTAGTGCTCATGTCAACTGAGATCGCGACTTTAGCAAACAGACTTTTTACTGATTGTACTGACTGTCAAAGCTTCTTGTGCATGTCGTGCTGTGGTATACCCCTAAGATAAAGCGAACACCTAGTTTTACGCACATCATTCGCTTCGAGTAAAATTTAAAGTGTGCTTGTTCGCCTCAGCTTTCACTCGCTTCCTTGTAAACACGTCATACTGACCGCTCTCTTTCAATATGGTAGACCAAGTGCTTCAGATTATGTTTGCCTGATTAAAATGTTGCTTGTACATTTGGGACTTAATTGAAATCCGTTCCACATGTGGTTTTTTTCGGAATACCATGAAGCTGTAACTCTATTGAATAAAGCCATTTATTCGGGTGAGGTATTCGGATTGGTCCGTGAGTTGGGTGCCACGGACGCAGATGTGGCGTACTCTGGTGTTCTGTCCACTCAGGAAACACTACGTGGAATGTGAGAACATAAGCGTACCCTGTAATCTCGTGGTGTCAGTTCTAGACGCCTTTTATCACTTTCTTTGAATGTAAAATAAGCATATTGAATGTTTAGACCACCAGAAGGTCTTATCTAAAAGGTAACTAAGCCTTTCAATTGAACTTTTTTTTCCAGTGCCAGCAACTATTATGAACAAGTTTTCTCCTCGTAAGCCTAGATGCGTACGATAAAAAGGTCTGCAAGGTTTATGTAGCGAAACAATGAACCATCACGATCATGACCTTTATTTTTCTTTTCAAGAGATGGTAATTCAAAGATAACTAACATGAGTGCTTCTATTACCTGTGTAGCTAATGGGACCCTGATGAAGTTGATGGCAAATGTAAAGTACACACTTTTATCTTAACGTTACCTTCGTGCCTCTACCGTTTCCCCCTCTTCGCCAGGTGATATAGCTGCTTCTATCTGCATGAGCACATGACAGGTGTTTTAAATGAATGCACTAAGCTAGCGCAGAAACAGTGACACTTGCTTTGGAGCTACAGCACACCTTCGGAGGTTAGTGGAAAACGTTAAGTACAGCCGGAGCAGACTAAGCAGTTGTTTGGAGGTTCCATTTTGTAACTAGTATTTCACCTATTCATTCGCTTGTACTTCATTGTGATTCATTTAATGACATCCGCGATCTCGGACTTCAGGATTAACGTGCAGTAAGCAATGTCATTGGCTGACTTTGGCATCAAGACCTGTGTTACGAAGGGCAGATAAGAAGGAGTTGAAGTGGGAAAAAGTATCTCTATAAAATTCAGCCTCACCTTCTGAGACGTTGTAAATCAGCCGCGCACAGAGATTTACGGCATTCGGGAGTCCTTTGTTGGAAAATATATATTTGAAAATCTCTAGAGTGGGTGAGGGAACAAGCGCGGGTTTATGGCATCCTGGTCGAAATCAAGAGGAAGAAATGGGCTTCGGCTGGGCATGTAATGCGCAGGCAAGATAACCGCTTGTCCTTAAAGGTAGTGGGGTGAATTCCAAGAGAAGGAAAGCGTACCAGGGTGCGAGAGAAGGTTAGGTTGGCAGATGAGATTAAGAGGTTCGCAGGGATACGGTGGCCCCATTTGGCACAGGATAAGGTTAATCGGAGAGACATGGGAGAGGCCTTTTTTGCCCTGCAGTGGGTGTAGTCAAGATAATGATGATGTAGATTTTTTTCGTATGTTTTCCTAATAGCTTGCATGCTCGCATCTTATTTTTCAAGTGATGTGCAGCTTTGATGAAAAGTCCGTGGATCACATAGTTGGGTTTTTTACCGTTCAGTGGAACTGTTACGGCACCCTTAAAAATAAAGGAATTTGAGAGGTAAGGGCGAGGGTTTGCCCCATCCTGCAGAGATGTGGAAGTTCAGGGGTGTCACTCGCTCGCCGCTGGACTGAAGACAGCATGGACTGAAGACTTTCGTCCAAGGGTGTACATAACGCCTTATCGTAGAGAGCGTATGTATTCCGTCCGACCTCGGCGCTTATTTTCCCTCTGTACACCGTGCAGACTGCTTGCGCTCTGCATACATCATGCGGAAGATGCATAGAACGAGCCCAGAGTTTCACATAAGTCACACAGAAAACATGTGGACATATGCAAATCATCATACGACACGTCAGCGCTGTTTCCTTCACTTTTAAGGGCACCAATGCGGGCTCGGGCTTTGAATATAGAACTAAACCTCCTTAATGTCAATTAATACAGTGTAGACCTATAGGTGAAGCATTATTGACAAAAGGAACAACTGAAGTGTGTAGCGGCTGCGCCAATGTTAACCATATAATGCAGTCCTAGGTAGCGTTTGGCAGCCGCTTGTTAACACTAAATGTAGACAGGAGCCACAGCGCCGGCCATTTGAAAGGCTAAAAAGCAACTATCCTCAAAAAAGGTTGGCTCACGTCATTGTCACTACGACGTGAACATCATTTGATTTCCCCCTTAACGCATCGTAGCTCCTTTACGACACGACTTGGAGACCACGCTATGCTAAAGACCGTAAAAACCTCGGACTCTTGACTCTTACATTGTCCTGCATAATGAAATATTTCCGCGCTTCAGTCCGTTTACTCGTCCAAATTGTTGCCACTGCTAGGAATGGAGGCGTACATCATAGAGCGAGTGAATGGCGGAATTTTTGACTGTTGCATTAGGCAATTTTTAATAGGTTGAGGAGGCGTCGCAGTTTATTCATTGTACCAGCTAGCGTAGGTCTGCTTCGAAGCGCAGCCTAAGTAAAATAGTGCTTGTTTTAAAACTTCGCAATATCCGCGAGCTTTTTTATAGATGTTGGCTACCTGCTGCAAATCAGTATTTTGAACTCGTGGTTGTAAAATAACTAAACAAGTAACAACAAAGAAATCGCTGTGTGGTGTTGGAATATGGCGGCTGCGAATAAGGAGCGGTGGACGACGAACGGTGGACGCGCATTTGTGATAAATTTTAAAATAAACAACAATGAGGTTGGTGTCTTTCACAACAAGTGGATGGCAGATCTGAAAGCTCCATGCTTTGCATTTGGGGCTACAGGCAAACAGGACTCAGTCACTGTCATGCAGACTGCGCAGAAACTAATGTAGAGCGCATTCGCTCTCGCATAAGCAAGTTTTAACGGACACATATGGCCCCGATTCACGTTTTTTCGTGGTAATACAATTTAATGACATCGTACTAGCTTAGATAGGAAATACCAGGTGTTTCGTGAAAAATGATCACTAATTTTTAAATATAGTGTTTTCCAGGTAAATAAAATATTTTTGGTGCATATTAATACCACTGTTGGCGGACGTCAAAAAACAGGCGAATCATGGCACTAGTAAAGTGATTAACTAAAACCTAAAAGTCAACTTTTCAACTATTACCGATACCCGGGTTCGAACACGGCCGCGGCGGCCGCGTTTCGATCGGTGCGAAACGCAAACGCGCCCGTGTGCTGTTCGATGTCAGCGCATGCTAAAGATTGCCAGGTGGTAGAAATTATTTTGTAGCCCCCCACTACGGGACCTCTTTCTTCTTTTCTTCTTTCAGTCCCTACTTTATGACTTCCCTTAGGGCGCGGTTCGGGTGTCGGCCGAGATATGTGAGACAGATACTGCGCCATTTCCTTTGCCCATAACCAATTTTCATTTTCATTACGTATAGGCACCTGACCGCAACGAGAGATTTGTAGAAGGCTTTTAGTAGTAGCCGTATAAGCTTCTATGTTTTGAAAACGCGAATACCCTCGCCGCTATGGCTCACTCGGCATCTGGAGGCTCCCCTTCAATGGCTAGAAAAGCTGTCACTGAGTATCGCTGTGGGGCCATCTCTCCCTGTGAGTCCACGCGCGAAGTAGCAGGCACGAAGTCGGCGGAATCGGAAAGCGGAGCAGAAGTACTAGGACAGGGCTTCATTATTCTCGACCCGCTGATCCAGCTGGCGTTAAAATCAAGGAAATGTTGCGCTCACCATAACGCAATTTTTTTCCCTGTCGTTTTCAGAGCACCCGCCATGGCCGGACGCGGGTGGGCCAACCTCCTCTTTCTCGTGGTGCTCTTCGTGGCCTGCTTGGTGTCCTCCGGCATGTCAAAGTCGATGGATACGAACGTTTCCTCATCGGAGTGCTCACAACGTGAGTGCACGCGCGATGTGGTGGGCCTTCCGCGGGATGATCGAGATCGTCCGAAAAAGTTCCGCATATCGATAACGAACCGGTTCTTCCGATGCAAATCAAGTATGCTTCTTCCTAGAAACCGTCGTTAAGTCATCCGCTCTTGGTGCACTATAGATTTTTTCCTTTCTTTTTGTGCTCATGTTTGCAGCACACATAGCCGCATGCACGCCATCAGTACTATATTAAACAGACGCTGGGCGTGCATCGATTTCTTATCGATATGCTGAACTTTTCTCAACATTACCTCGAGGGTAAAGGCGGCGCTGCGGTAGTATGCCCACCATGAGAGGCGAAGGAATGCAGGGAAGACGAGGTTTCGTATTTCGGTTGGCTATAATTGGCAACAAAACATGGATTAAGCCGTTGCAATATAACTCTGTATCGCGCCAAACTTCGATGAAATGCTGCGAAAGTTTGTACGCCAGCCTAACCCATTGCATCGGAGACGTCAAAAATGCAGCATTCAGTTTGTTTAATCTGCGCCCACAGAGGAGAGAGCACCGGGACCCAGATTTGTATTTCGAGGCAGATTGTTCGTTTTCGTCGCAACACTCGCGAAGCTTAATACGAAACCTCATCTTCCCGCCATTCCCGTGCTGTATGAAGTGGTCAATAAGAAACTCGCGTTTACGGCTCCATTTTTCTCTTCAGGTAATTAAAAAAAGTCTATTCTAATGAACAGGTGGGTATACATTTAGTAAAAACTGAGCTCTCGTGAGCTAAACAAAATGAAAAATTGAGCGAGCTCTATGGCTGCCACAGGCCGCTATTTTAAACCCGGTTCAGTAATATGAAGCCGATTTCGTGTTGAAGCATTGTGGCTAGACCCTATCGCTCACGTTTTCGCTTCCGTGAAGTAATCAGTCTCACGCACGCTTTACGGTCAACCCTGAACAGCTGACTGAAGAATGCCGAAAACGAAAACGGTTAAGCATAGAGACCCCCTAAACATTAAAAAAATATATCAGCAGATGTTCTGCCTTTGTTAGCATTATTTACTATTACCGCTGCTACTAGTTCATTACGTTTACTTCTTAAAATCCACGACTGCACAAATGTCCTGCACCCAAACGTACAAGGTTGGTGAAAAGCCTCCAGGGCTCAAGGTCTGGTTCTGAGCAATACTCCCGGGCACTCACAACGTGTTTAAAACTACCAGGGTCTTCAGGACCACTGATAAAAAACCTGCTCACTATCTACAGATTTGGAGCTTAAAAGGTGTCTCAATATCCCACTGCTCCTGGTGTCTTGGGGCTTTTGGCCAACTTGTTACATGGGCCAACATTATAGAATGAAACTTTTGGTCCAGACCCACTCAAATAGAGAACTATTTTGAGCATAGAAGTTTGGATGGACAATAAGGAAAAGCGCGAAGTCCAGCTAGTCGAGAGATTAGTGCACCAAGACTGAGAATAATGCAGATTTTCGAAAAGCAGAGAAAACCTGTTCTTTCGCTCAAAGAACCGTTTTGCGTCCGCTGATGTGGCTCGTGATGTGCGCGACACCGATCTCGGGACGGATCTCTCTCAAAGGCGATGCCGATGCAGGTGAGGCTTAAGTGGTCAGCGCGTGCTCGTCGGTCACGAGATGCAATCCGAACCTTAACTACCTCACGCGCTGAAGCCTTATCGGTGTCCATATGCGCAGCGCACAAAACCCGTACCATGCCACAAACATGCAATTTCTAAATATTACCTAGAAGGAAAGATGGCGCCACCGTCTATGCGAGTTTCTTAAAGAGCTCTTCATTCACCGCGCGAAATCCCGAAAAAAAAAAGGTTCTGTTGTGGGCTTGGCTAGTGTTAAGCCGAAGGCGTGCATGATACCTAAATTTTGGTAGGTTCTCCGATATGCTCTCCCCTGTGCGTAGATTAAGTTGTATCGATACTGCGTCTTTCACTTCTCCAATAGATTTAACGCGAGTTAAAGGTCAGTGTTAGGCTCGTAGGGAAACTTTCAGAGCATTTCTTGGAGGTTTGCCTCGATAAGAGTCGTATTTTAGCAGGTAAATCCCTGTTTTATACTCAGAAATAGCCAAGTAAAGTAAGAAACCTCGTCTTCCGGGCATTCTGCGCCTCTCTATGGGGGAAGAATTGAGCGCCGCCATCTTTCACTCTAGCTATATTAAGAAACTATGGCCACAACTACTGCTTGTATCACCACGCAGCGACAACTGGCTTTGTATAGGTTTAGCAGTGCCACCTCGCCGCTAAGAATTTTATACAGCGTCCAAGCTTTTTAAATAGGGGCAACAAAATACACGTTTAATAAATTATTGTCGATTTAATCCTGTTTGAAAATGCGTTACATGTGCAATAGCAGATTTTCGCCCCTCTGAAGCCCTATCCGACTATAAAGAACTCTGTTACAATCCAAGGCATAAGCATGTCTTTTCAAACCAAGTCCGAAAGGTAGAAAGTTTTGGCAATCATTTTCCGCTTAATGTCTACGAGAGTGGAATGGTCAACCGCGTTGTTACGCGGTAAAGCTGTGAGCATGGGTTTTGTCTCTAAACGAACAAAATATCGAGCCCTTTACTCCGTACCGACCATGAACCTGCATGAACAGGATTCGGGGAAGATATCAGCCGTTCCACAGCCGGATTTAGCAGAATCGTATGAACAGGTTTAGGAAGATATACATAACCATTGCTCACAGAGTAAAATGAAACCATTTGTTGTGTCAATGACGTCTAGTGCTCACAGAAAAACTACTTGCATCACTCACCTCAAGAATAATTGTCTCTAACATGTCAGACATATTCGCAGTCACTGGGGATTGGTCCCATCTGTGCTACAGTCGGTCACACATATAACGCACTTGGCCAAATTGATTGTCCAGGATAGCCAACTTGAATGTCTTTGCCGCGGCGACGTGCTATTGCTGTCGTTCCTCCACTTTCCGCTTCCATTGAGCTGCCCTGCCCTGGCTTCCGGTCGAAGGGCTCTCTGCTCTGCAGTTCCCGAATCTTGTCGACCCCCTATTTCGGTAGCGCACTCGGCGGCTGTCTTGGACATTTGCTTCCGCTTGCGGACAAAGGCACTGACATGTAGTCGCTGTGTTCCGTCTTTGGCAGTTTCAACTTGTCTCGTACGCTCACATCGTTCATGTCGCACCCCTTCTTATTATGGTTTAGCTGTGGCTGCAGTGTCTGTGGACTCAGGCTGTTGCTGTCGCGTTTTACGTTGGTGTTAAGCCCGTCTTGCTCCGTGAAAATCCCCTGGATATACATTAGGAGCACCGGTCTCATCCATCTCGTTAACGGCGGCACAAAGCACACTTGAAGGGGGTGCAAACCGTGTGCGAAGCAAGCGCAGGTGTGGTTCCCCATGCAGCACAGGTAATCGGCTCAATATTGGAAGTGTATTGGCAAAGACTGGTTCTACAAAGGACCAGTGTGAAACCGTCCCTTTTCATTATTGGCCAATTATCTGCGCTGCTGTGAAAGCCACACGTGGCGGGCCTCTGCAGGGAAAGGAAAACGGGCGTTTGTATTGAACTGCGTATATTGAAGGCTTGGGTACCGAAGCGGGAGTGTCATTCCGCGGCAGAATAGAGTCCTGGAAATGACGGGGACGAGGCCAACAAGTTCTTCCAAAAGAATTTACCCCTTTCTTGGGTTTAACATTTGAACGCCGCAGCCAGTCCCTTCTTGCAATTATAGTGCATGTTTCTTCACTTTTGCAGCATATTCTCGATTATCTGCTCGGCGCTTGTGGCATTTTTGTCTGTTGGACGATGTGCGATGGTCGTGCCAATATATTCAATAGAAATGATCTATGTAGGCCGGTTTTGTCACTGGATAAGTTCCGCGGCCCTTCTATTTGTCCAATTTTTCACATGCGCAGAAGAGTGCTTCAGGTCCTAATTCTGTTGAAACACGTATCCGAATCACGGATTCTTGCGTGCCTATGAAAGCATGAAATTTTCAACAAATTCCTGATCAACCTATTCGCTAAAAATACCTTGAATTAAGTTAAGGAAGCAAACTCTACGCGCGGAGAATTAGCCTAGAGCCATTACTTTCCCATCACTGTGGTTTTACATGCGAAGTTGATAACGAGGTACGTTCATATTATGTTTAGAGTGACATATACAACAAATGGCATCATTCTCGCATACAAGAACTTCGGTTTGTCTAATGAAATCACTCTTTTTTTCATTCCTCACCTATCCACACAACGTGTTTCTTTACCTGGTCATCCTGGAAATCCAATACTTTTCACAGATGTTCGGGGTTCCAGCTCGGCTCCTTTCGTTTCGATCAGCACACTTTACGTGATGTCTCATAGTCCATGGGGTTACAGTAGAGCGTGATAACAGGGCCAAATCTTCGGGAATGTCGATAACAGTCAGTCGAGAGCTTTTAGGCTCGCACGAAAAAATGCCTTTCTCAACAAGTTGTTCGGTGGTTCTGGCTTGTCTCCGGCGAAAAGCGAATAACCAAACCCCCTCTGAACCTGTAACTCTTCGAAACTTGTGCAGGCTTGGTCTACACTACTCTGAAATCCAGTGAAAGCTAATGGTGTTTCATAGTATAGCGGGGCATGGGATAATTGCAACTTTAGCTGTCTTGATTACGTTATGTGGGCCTCAGACTCCGTGAAACGATCCTATTGACATTGTGGTTAATGTCTTTAGACTTGCTAGCATGAGAAAATAATGTGTGATTGATAACAGGGGATTAACCACGGTTTAGTCCGATTGACTGTAGTGTCATAAAAATTGGTCGACGACGTTGGCCGGACAGCCTCCTGTAAAGTGTACCTGCCGCTTTATTGTTGATTTTTATTCGAGTATAGTGAGCAGGCAAAGGAGCCGAGAGGGAAAATAAATGGCTTGATTCTACAGTTTCGGATGAGGTAACAGGCACTGATAACGAAGGAAACATTGAGGCGATAAACAAAATGGTGGGGTCGGCTGCTGGAAAATATTCTAAGAAAGGGCCGCTTGAATATTTTTCTAGTGCCTCATTAAAGGGATCGTGGTTCGTTATATCTACCACATGCAGGAAAATAAAGCAACCATACATCTGGCTGATTCCTGAAGGATTTATCTTAGTGTGTTTTTCAATAAAATGTTTCCTTTGAAACTGGCTCAGCCTTTACTTGCACCATGTTTATTAACTTCTTTTGCGGTTTTCTCAGTGGACGACACAGGAGCACGTGAGATGCCTCTTGAGAAAAAAAAATCAGAAAAAGAGAAAGCTTTACGATTATTTCATCAATAAATGTCCAACTAGCACAGGTAATAGGCGCAATATTTCAAACGTATTCGCAAAGCTCGGCTCTACAAAGGACCGGAATGAAACCATCCATTTGCAAAATTGGGCGAAATACCTGTGTTGCTTGGGATATGGTGTTTTTGGAGCTTTACGCTGGCAAATAAAAGAAAATAACGACCTGTTCATGTTCTACTTGCTACCAGTTATGAAGGTCGTGAAGTGGTGCGGCGAAAAGAAGCATTGGAAAAACGAGCTGCAGAGGTACATGGCGAAGAAAGTAAGTCCGGGGCCATGTTGGGTTATGTCTTGTGGGTGACCTGGCGGAGAATGCTCGCAGTGGGCTGTAAAGAAATTCTTAAATGTAGCCTTCTCACAAAAATGTACTAGCAACGGAAAAAACGCACATTAAAGAATACAGATTATAAGAGCACAAAAACGCTTTTCCCTAGGCTAGTTGGTGTGATACCATGCACGTATAGAAAGTGCGCAGAGGTAGACTAGAGTCCCTTTCTTTACTACGCTCTTGACTATGTCAATGTTCATGCTGCACATGCTTTATGATAAGAGGGTGTAGAATACGAAAGTCGAGTGGACCGCCATTTAGAAATGCAAAGCAAAATATACAAGCTATAACCGGCTACGGGAAAATTGTTATAACTGGGGCCATCGCTGATTTTTTGGAAAGTGCAAAAAGCATCAGAACTGAATGTATAAATAAAAAGGCAAAACATTTACATGTACGACTCATTTCAGAGTTGGTCGCAGTAGGTATAATTAGGCGCACTACTCATAAATGAGAAAAAGTAAAGAAAGGTACAAAAACGCGGCAGGCCGCATTCGTCAGCTGACTGTCGAAAGTGTTCGTTTAGGTTATACAGGTTTACCACTTTGATGGCAGTATTTCTGGCCTATTGAAATGCCTGTTAGCGTCTTTCACTCGGGCACGTTTTTGGTTTTGATACCTTTTACTATCACATCGATGAATCCTTCAGTGATTTTTATACAGTACGTAAGGGTAATCGATATTTAAGCGGGTTTTCAGCACTCAGTTTAACAGACCTTTGCACGTAACTAAAGGCATCAAAGTTTTTCAGCATTATTGTGTTCTCGATAGGCTAATGCATTGAGCAAGAAATTATCCTTTAAGTTTTGAAAATATGCTAATGTTATGAAACCAGCACTTTAGAGGAGTATTTACCGAATATTTTTACTTCGGTCTTTTTTCTTTTGAATGTATGCGCGAGGCATTATTAATACATTCTAGCAGCGCCATCTCTAGACGTCGGGAGCGTGCGTGGAAAATAAAGCGACACGAGCCACGGGACAAAAACGCTAAGGCTTCGTTTCCTCACTTGAAGAATAAATTAATATAAATTGAATTAAATCCTGTTCTGAAGTGCAGCCGACGACTCGATCGACTCGTGCTTCCGCCTGCGCTTTACTGGATAAATGACCGCGTGCAGTCCACCGACAAGTGGTGAACACTTCACAGCAGAATTTCTTCTCCCATGCCCTTTCGGCTTCAACAGCCGAACGGTAACCATTGCGTCAAAATACACTTCCTCTCACGCGATCCACAAAACTAACTTATCTACCGTTTCACGCCACTCCATGTTTTATGCGACACACTCCACTTAGCCTGCAAGGAGAGCAATGAAAATGAAAGTGCAATATTGCAGTTTGTTTTATGCATGACGCTGAAAAAATTTAGCGCAGACCTAATTTTAATATGCGTTGGCAATGCGGCAGCTTTAAGGGCTGTTGATACTTTTACTGGAAGTGTCGTCACTTACTGCCTAGTGACATCACTAACCTCTAGCCAATAGGAAAGCTCACGTCTGGTGGCGTAGCTTCCCTCCAGCCAATGGGAATGCTCCAGTCAGGTGAAGTCACTTGCCTCCAGCCAATGGGTGAATTTTATGACCCACGTCGCACTTTGCCTCAATGAGGTTTCTGATGCTGACGCATTATTGTGAGTACAGGCCGTGACGTCACTGTCAGTAAAGCCGCCCTGCGCCCAGAAGAGATGCAGTCGCGCGCGCATATCATTTTTCAAAATGACCTAGCCGGTAAAGTGGCACCACCGTCTATGCAAATATCTTATGCAGTGCTACATCTTTCATTGGCATGCCAGGAAAAAGAAGTTTTGCCTTTGGCTTAGCTAGCTTTGGCAGAAAACGTAGATGCTGCCTCTGCGTGTTCACACTAGCGGGAAAACGCGCAACACGCAACCCTTTCCAGGCGCTGCTTCACGCACGAACTCGTTTTTTCTCCCGCAGACCGGCCTGTTTCCCGCTCCGTAGAACGATCGGTGCAGGAGCTATTTCTCCCTTTCCGCAGACGAAAACGGCCAATTGGAGGCGACCGTGACATCGGGTCAGGGACCTATCGCCGGCCACAGCTGCGGGAGAACGGCGAGAATAAGACCCAGAAAGAGCGCGCTGTCTCCTCGGCTCTCGAGTACGGCGATGCAGAAGGAGCGCGTCGGTGGTGTCACGTGACTAGCACAACTGAAAAAACCGCGCAGTGTGGACGTCATCCCGCAGAGCTGCGATGGGACGCCGCTGTTAACGCAGCGCTCTTATGAGAAGTTCCCCGCTGTTGTGAGCGGGGCTTTAGACCGGCAAGATAAAGCTACCGCTGCCATGATGATCTGCATCCTCGGCAGATTAAATTTTTTTCAATAGTGCGTTTTTCACTTATTCGCCAAATTTAACAGGAGTAAATGTTAGATATTAGCCTCATATCGAAATATTCGAAGCATTCCTTGGAGTAATTACTCTAATGACATCCAACAAAGCGCAGCTACAAGTGAAAACTACACAGCTTCCCGGGAAACTTACTTTCGTAGTTTGAAGAAAAATTCATCCCGGTAGGGAGTTAGAATCCGGAGACACTACGACAACGGTGCAGTAACTCCGGTGTGGCGGAAGTTCCGGGGATACCTGTAGAGTAATTACTTCCTTATGACAAAATCTACTTCACACGTGGAGATTCCAGTAAAACATTGGACCATTCATTAGAAATTTAAATCAGGAAAAGCTATATTGTCACAACTAAGCTACGTTTAGGGCCATCACTAGCCAAGCCAATATAAAACGTCATCGTTCCTGCGTGTCCTTGGTGGGTGAAGTGCTGCGCCATTAGTCGGCCCTCTAGATATGAGTGAGAAGGTCAATAGCGCCAAGTGGGGCAGCTCTTTCCGCATAGCTCGCGGTGGCAAAACTCCGGGAGCTCTGGCCGCCACGCTGCCCCATGTCAGTGATGGCACCGTTGCTATTTGCCACCTAAAGCAGGCTTATGAAGAGCACAGGAATTCCGCCAAGCTTTTCATTGTGCATTTGGGATACGTGAGGCGTCGCCTGTCTTTTAATTCCCGCATGGTTTTTTGCCTCACAAGACTTGAAGTCAACTTTCACGTCACATCAGCCGTTTGGCTCTTTGAACCAAAACTGCAAGAGCACGAGAGAAGAACTTGAATTATAAACTATTAAACGGGACTAGACCAGCAATTTATTGTTAATAATGTTATTGCGCAGCATTAGCAAAATAAAAAAGGCAGATTTTGGATCTGCACGCTCTTAATAGAAGAGCGTAGTAGCAGAAAGAAGGGATTTGTAAAAGAACGAATACAAAATATGACGCGTGGCCGATAATAGATCCGGATTTTCTTTTCGTCCTGCCGGTGCGTGTCGGTCGTTTTTTTTTTTTTGCTTACTGAAATATATTTGATTTTTTTCGAATGTTGCAATATTTTTATGTTCGTCCTTCTTCAGTCGACGCCGCCGCAGGGGCTCAGTAGTCATGGTTCTCGGCTGCTTACGCGAAAGACGCGAAGTCAGTGCACGTTAACGAACCCCAAGTGGTCGAAATTTCCGGAGCCCTTCACTACGGCATCCCTCATAGCCTGAGTCGCTTTGGGACATTAAGCCCCCATAAAATATTCTTCAATTGCTTAAGTGATGTACTGTACTGCCACGATTTACTTACCAATGAAGTCAAAGATGCGAACAGAATTGAACAAGAAAAAAAAAACAACGAAATAATTTTTGAACACGTCAGCACAGGGATCGTGTTTAGCCTCTACTCTTTTGGTCGCTTGAACATGCCTTCTTGTCACTAGCAGGCTCCGCTCCTGAAACCAGGGACTACAAGCGTTGGTGTTTGCAGGCAATGAACCTTAATTCCAGAGGCAGCATCTACCAATGGCTAAAAGGCAAAATGAGTCAGAAAATCTTTTTAGTTGCAAAATGCAGCCGCGACCAATTACATGAGGACGGAAGTTCATTCTTTTGTTACCACCAGATTGCCCTTTTATTGTTTTGTTTTCAGAGCGTTAGCTCTACTGGTCGCCTTTCGAGCTTGCGAGTTATGCTGATTCCTTGGATAGAATACAAGCTGGCGGCCTCCCAGCGGTACCGTCGTAACCGATGTGGTTACGTAATAAAATAATATTAAACGGCGGCAGCCTGATGCCCATGCACCATAAGTCGAAATCAAACTATGTCAATGTGGTATTATATCTGTCTAACAGGCGTCAAAGTCAGGCTACTTAGTTCAGACATTCGTGTAAAATGTGTAAACTTTGTGGGCCAACCGTTTGCCGCAGAATGTTCCGGGTGGTTCAAAGTTTCAAAGTTTCAAATTTTCATGCATCATAAACATACTAGTTAAGATAGAGCCTAGCTCACGAGAGGGATAGGAACTGGCGGCCAATGTATCCCCAATTCCATTTATGTACGAATCGTCATATGAACATTGCGGCTCAACCGTTTGCCGCACAGTATTTGGGGTGGCGGCATACGATTTCGCGTTTCGTGCACACAAACTTACTGGTTAAGTTAGAGTCTATCTCGTGGCAGGGATTAGAACCGGCGACCTATGCTAGGTGTGCTACGATTGATATTCGATCACTGCCTCAGTGGCGGTTCAGTTTTTGTTTTCGAATTACAGCTGGTTATCACGGCCTTTGTTGACCAGATAGATTGTGTTCTAGCAGCGAGGGTAATGATTTCGTCAGTGTCATGGGCTTTCATGCCTCCAAGAGCGACTATATGAACTGCTGTGAATTTCCTTCAACAGCTGGCTTCAGAAAAATACGGCAACGAAGTGAGGATGTGCCTCAGCAAAGCGCTCAATCTGGAGCAAAACGATTCGTACTGCGAAGGAGAAGATAGTGTGAGTACCAGTTCTACCAGTATATACATTTCTCTTTCGTTCACGATCGGCATCCCAGTAACTGATCACTTCGAGCTTCGCATCTGAAGGCTTGCTCATGGCCCGTTTTTGGACATGCAAATATCTTATGCATATGCTATGTAGGGGTATAGCGCTTTTTGCCTATAGGCTGTCACTCATCATTCTGGGTCATGGCTTTCCCATTTGTTCTCGAGTCGCGGTGGTGCGAATGCAGATAAATTGTTTCACGAAACTAAAAATGAGAGCACAGTGCCACAGTCACACATCTTGAAGAGAAACATCCCTTGAAACAATTCGATAGCTAAGTCTGACACCACACTGACAAAGTGTTCTTTTGCAACCGGCAATACGACCTGAAGCAAATTACTTTAAGGTTTTTGCCGTGGAAAGCATTTTTTCTACGCGATATAATTTTCTTGCTTAGGATCACAAAAAGTGCATGGTTTGTCTTTAGATGAACGTCAGAAGATTATGAACATAATCGTCCAGGAATAAAATGAGTACTTCATTCTTTTCATTCATGAAATATTGAAGAAAAACGCGAAAATAACATTATTTTGCTGCTATATTTGGGGTAGAAATATTTTATGTGATTTTTTGTCTGCTTTATGAGGCATGCACCTCTGATATCAAGTTGTTTTTTTTGTGCCGTGCGCACATACCACAAAATGGTGCAAGCCTTCTTCATGACCTCAGCTCCTGGTTTAGGGCCGCTAAAACTATCCATTTTGTCACTGCATTCCACTCCCGAAAAGGCGCCTGTCAGTGATGTATTTTATTTACTGTTTTCAGGTGATGATATTTCTTATGTGCTCGCAGATCGCCCTCTTCAGAGTTGTTGTAAGTGTTCTTCTGTCCTTGGAAGTTCATTGATAGATTGCGGAGAAATTTAAGCCAAAATAACAATTTCCGTTGCATTCACCAAAGGCTAGGTGCAAGTTCTCCGTAAATATGTTCACACTTGCGAAGTTTACGAGAAGCTGTTGGTCGCTGCCTCATTTCTTCTGCGGGGGCTGTCATCAATTCGATTTATTTATCGAGGCTATCTTCTTTCTTCTTGTCTTGTGCTGCTTATCCTTCATCAGGGGCTTCTTCATAACTCACCTCATCATCATCAGCCTGAATACCGTCCACTTCGGGACAAACCTCTCCCGTAAATCTCCTGTTAACCCTGGCCTGTGCCAGCTGCGGCTGCTCTGTCCCTGCAAACTTCTTAGTCCCATCCAACTGATGCGGTACCTGATGCGCTTGCCTCATCTTCGTATCCACCCCGTTACACTAAGCGACCATCGGGTACCTCGCTTCCGCATTACATGCCCGTCGAAGGGTCTGTGCAAACCTAAATAGCGACCTCTGTACACGCGACGCGGTGCGAACGTTGTGGCGTCGTCACAACCAGACCCCCGTATTGTGAGCAAACTGAACAGCGCGGCAGGGGGCAGGCAATTTATGGTTGGAGGCGAGAGGTTGCTCGGGATGAGCAACCTTGGTCTCACAAGCCCAACCGCTGGCTCTACCTGCCATCGCAGGTCACTGTCGTTACCCGTGATTGGCACCATGTATTCCAGGCGCTTAAAAGCAGTTTGTTCTGGGTAGTCGCCCTATTCAAAGTCGGATACCGCAAATCACGATGAACTCTCTGAATCACTGCGCGCACTGAAACCTCGCCTTATTTACATCTCAGTCGTGCCTTAGTCGTACTTCCAAGTAAAGAACTGCTGTACCTTTAATGTTGTTGACACTTGCTCAACCAGGAAGATCAGTTTCATAACATCGGCTACTGTAGGCTGCATGAAGTTTTCTCACATTTATTTCGTGTAAGTTTAAAGCGCCATTCCTTTAGATTGCTTTGCTTTCGTAAAATGCTTCTCCTCTATAATGCTTCTGTATACCTACCTGATTCCTGTCGCGCTTTTATCTTTAGGCCCCTGTTCAGTGCAGTGGCTCATGCTCTATGATGTGTTTAATGACAGCTCAGAGGGTTTCAAAAGGTGACTGTGATCAAATGAAACTTTGACTGTAAGTTTTTCTCTAGTTACAGCATACTGCCGCTGAGCTTGGCAGCGACGTGATCTTTTATTTTTGACGTGAATCAGCTTTAAACTTCGCTGTCTACGTAGCCTCAGTTAAGAATATTTCTAACAGCAACACTCTATTTTCGTCGACACAAACAACCCACGCTCGTTAATACCCACCTTGCGCTTCACTAAAGAAATATTGAAACTTGCGTTACCTGTTCGCATTTTACGAACAGGTTCATAGCTTTTCAGTCGCTACTTCCGCCATAGAATGTGCGGATGAGTGTTTTTGAAAACGGATGAGTGGTTATGACGTCATCTGTTCGTCACGCGCAGCATCATTCCTGCCCACAGATTGTGCCTATCTTTCGGTTTGCTGTTCTCGCTGAATGCAAGTAGGTCCGCTCGCCATTTAAAAAGAAAGAAAATCTTAGGTTGTGGCGGAGGGAGGGACTCTAAGGAATGTCGTGTGACTGTCAAATCAAAATTCTAAAAAAAAACAATAAGCACCCCGGAGTTGCCCTTTAAGCTGAGTTCATCATGCTAATCAACTAATTTGCTGTAGAATTTTCAAATGCCGTTATCTTCCGGTTTCTTGTTGCTCTTTGCTTCACTGTACACGTGGAGGGCACGAAAATATGAATGTGTCTAGCAACGATAAATGATGTTTTTTCCCCTTCACTGGGTTGACATTGCTTTTTTCGATCGCTGCCATTGGTCTACGAAGCTAGTTTCAGGTACAAATGTGCAGTGAAATCCAGGCAGGTAATTAGAGCCTTGAGCTATGAGCAGGGACTCCCCACTGCAATTTCTGGACGGTTTGAGCCGAAGAATGCTTGTTGATAACATTTCAAATCCAAAACATGGGAAATGCCCTAATCCTGAAGACCCTGGAGCACCCACTGCATGCAGGTCTCAAAACACAGAGAAAGTTAACGGGTTTATTTTACGTAATTTTTTTTGGCTCATAAGCTGCTCAGACGTTCTTTGGCAGGTGGCTGTAGCGGGTATCAGGTGTGGAATTGGAAGCTGCATCCCTGCTTCTCTCATTGTCTATTCCCGGAGCCAGTGAAGGATTGATAGGTTTACAAGGGAACTAATCAGAACTTCAACGCGGAGTTCGCACTAACGAAAACAGTACCGGATTTTTTCATGGTTCTGAAATCAGACTCAATAATACCGAAGATCTTTGTTGCATTCTCTGCTTGGCTCATGACTTGTTTTAACTTCAAGCGCAGGGTCCTGGTGGCGCAAGCTTTCATTCAGGATGTCAGCCCGTTGCTGACCGTCGCACTCAGCGCTTAGCTTGTGACTGGCTTCAGTCAATGTTCACGCCCGATAGATGGCGATACGTGTAGCTCCCTACTTTAAACTGGAATTCGCTCTCACTTCTATCTCAACCTTCTTTCTGGTGGTGGTTTCAGCAATAAGTCGTTCTTTAGTCAGTTGACATTGCTGTGGACCGATTGGTAACACACTGTTGTCTCAAATAACCAGAACAGAATCGGTCTACTGAAGGACACGTAACAATGTGGTTTTTGCTCCTGCTCCAGCTTTCCTGTGTGGCCGTACTTCGGGTCGACAAGCCAACCGTGCTCTTGTAGGACACTCATCAGAGAGTATTATTAGACTTGTTGCAAAACTTGCGCAGTCCTAACGCATTAGCACCTTATTGCGCCTTACCTTTAGCACTTTATATTGTCGCCGTTATGCTGCTGTCGAAAATATATGTTGTCTTCTTTTTACTAGACTTTTACACGAACAGCAAAATAATTTACTTTTGCTTTTTTGTTCTTTAATTGAAGAGCGTGCCTAAGAAGTTCCCTTCCATCTTATTTCACAACGGATACGAGGTAAGTTCAATTGCCAGAATTCCTCAAAGAGTTTCCCAGACTTTCATACACAATAAACATATTTCAGCTTCATTATCCTTTTGCGCATCCAGTGCGCGATCACATATAAGAAGAAGTTGTAAAGTTTAACACCTTTGTAGACATTTTGCTATAAGTGCTTCAAATCTTTAGCAACAATACGCAGGCGTTAATAGTTAAAAAAAGAGGGCTAAGTAAGGAAGGAGTAAGACATGGAACTTGTGTTTAGTTTACGGACTCATGCACGAGAAGCTGCGAACAGCCAGGTAACGTTTCAACGAGTGAGACAGAGACGCGCTATTGAAGGTGCAGGTGCAGTGAAGACAAAACTGTCTTTCAGGCATGATTCAGGGTGTTTTCGTGCGCTCAAAGATGCAGTAACTGAGGCGTTTTCGCCACTGTTTGCCTGCATGAAAGCCGTCAACAGCGCGTAGTAACGTAGTTTCTCTAACCACTGGTTTTCCCAATTGCGCAGCTTCTTGTTGTGCTGAGATTTATGAGATATAAGCAACTCAGGCTATCATGCACCAAATACGAGGTTTAACAAGGATGCAGGTGGTGTCGAGTAGTGTTGTGCTCGTCAAAGTGTCGGCCGTCATCTTGTGCACAGACTGTGCAAAGGGTGGTCAGTATTTTATACCTACTGGGATGCAACAACGTTCATTAATATTTTCATTCAGAAATTATTATCCAGTTGACGGGAGGTGGGAGGGGCGGGGGAGGGATGTTTAGGCTCTAATAAACAGCGTACTAAAGCTGCATAGCAAAAATTCTCCACATCTTCAGAAATTAACTGTGCAATTTTCTCTCTCGCGCTGTTATATCCGCATGAAGATTCTACACTGCTTGTGGAGTATCCACTATACATTTTGTGGATCGTCCCTGTGACATACGAGGTCTTTACATGGGCTGTTGGTGCATTCAGCTATTTTCCAGTGCGCTTCAGTGCACAGGGCACCATGTTCATTGACCGACCTTGTGTACCCAGGGCTTGCGATTTTACCGCTCAAGGAAATTTACTGAGCATAAAATAAACTGTTTCTTTTTGTGACGTGGAGAACAGTTTCCTAATAACGGGCATTGGTTAAAAACGCCAAACCTCGTAACTTCCGGTTAATTCGTTTTGCGTGCTGGTGGTGGTTTAGTGCTGTTAGCGGGCGGCGGCTTTAGATCTTCCTTCATTACGGTCCGCATGTATTCATGGCGTACAGTGAGCTGTTGGCTTTAAAGCCAGTATAAGTTAGCTGAACTAAGATGTATAAAAACACAGCTTATATACCTCTTACGCCTTCCGAATAAATATCTCTTATAAACACAAAAACAGCGCAAATATGGCAAAATCATTCCTAGACTAGGTTGCCCAACGCCACGTTGAAAATAACGCATATCTGAACTACAAATGTTTGATCACCAATCCAGCTCAACACAATACAAACATGGTCATTAATCGCAGTGGGTAACGGCGATGTAGCCACAAGTGAGAGTGGTTTGGAAAGCGTTGAATCTCTTCATTCAGTCTGAATTGAATGTTTATTGAACGTAGAATCTAGAACCTCGGGGTCCCTACTGCGTAGCAGCACCGTTTGGAAGAACTAAGTATAGTTGCAGGCTTTCAGTTTAAGTTTCAGTCCTTAACACATATTAGAAAACATTGGATGGCTGCTGATTGCGCGGCTTTTGTTTGTCAGTGTAAGAAAATTACAGACATCGGCTAGTGGCTGTATACAGTTCTTTTAGGCGACTTAAAAAATGCACAAATTGCATAGCAGCCCGAATTATTCTCACGCTTCTCAGATAAACAGAAAAGATGTGCATAAACAAGTAGCCTTTGACGGTAGACCGTGCAGGAAGTCAATGCACACCGAAGCCGAGGAGCATAGGGGAATGTTTCTTTTTTAGTTTGTGGCGTTTTTCATTGATAAATTGATAGTGTAACTTTTTTATCGATCAAAGAGCATTTATTAGAAAACAGAAGAAAAAGCAAGCACATGCTGCAGGGGGATCCGAACCTAAGGCCCCTGAATCTCAATTCAATTCAATGTCTATTTTCCGGAATGTGCCTGGAGGGTCTCCTTGACTAAAAGCTGCTTATACAGCTTGACTTAGGCTTAGAAGACAGTTACATAACAGTATCAGTAGCAACATAATATATTGCCAGGTGGCGTTCGTGGCGCTCGGAAAGAAGACGACGCTCGTGGTGCTCTCGTTTTGGAAAGACGTTGAAGTTCGCCGTCTCGCCAACTGAAGGACGTGCTGCCGAGCCCTGCCTTCTAACAGGTCCTCTCTTGTCACCAACACCGTGACAAATCTGGTGGAGGTCGGATCGATCTCATGTCCCGTACCCCAACCGTTAGTCGGAGCTCCAGTCCAATTCCCGTCACGACGCCTGTTCACCGTACTCGCCGCCGGATTCGAGGCTTACCCCCCGAGCCTGTTCCATCCGGTATGTCCACGGAGCAACCTGCCTTGAGCATCCCAATGCCTGGGGCGTCGACACCCTACTTCACGCTCCAGAACCCCCGCATCCCGAAGTCCTTCCACGGCGACATCTTTGAAGACGTGGAAGACTGGTTGCAGCACTACGAGCGCGTTGCCGCATTCAACCAGTGGGATGACGCCGCCCAGCTCCGGAACGTCTACTTTAGCCTGGAGGACGGCGCTCGGATTTGGTTCGAGAACCGCGAAGATCAGCTGGTCTCTTGGAGTGAGTTCCGGCGTCGGCTCCTAGACACATACGGCAGCTCGGATCGTCGCGAACGGGCAGAACGCGCTCTGCAATCTCGCGTTCAGCTGCCCAATGAAAATGTTGCAGCGTATGTCGAGGACATGACGCGCCTTTTCAGACGCGCGGACCCTGCAATGCCCGAGGACAAAAAACTGCGCCATCTCATGCGTGGCGTCAAGGAGCAACTTTTTGCCGGCCTTGTCCGCAGCCCTCCGAAGACTGTCGCCGAGTTCCTCACTGAGTCTTCCACGATCGAGAGGGTTCTTCAGCAAAGAGCATCCGCGTACGATCGACCCGTATCCGCCGCCTCCGTTTCCAGCGAGTTACCGTTCCACGGCACCGATGCCTCCCGGATACGCGATCTCATACGGTCGATTGTGCACGAAGAAATGCGGCAGCTGTACGGGGCCCCTACCACAGCTCAAAGCTCCATGGCGACCTTTGTCCGCGAGGAGGTGCAGCAAGTGCTCCGGCCGTCCTTACCTGCCGGTGAGGCTCGTCCATCCCCTCCTCCTTTCGCGCCTGACCGTCGTCTCACCTACGCCGAAGCCCTGCAGTCCCCTGCTCCAGCACCGGCGTCCTTCGTTCCGGCTCCTGCTGAAGTGCCGGGGCCGCCTGCACCCGTGCTGCAGTACGTGGAAGCTCCCCGACCGTCCGCGCGCAAAGCCGACGTGTGGCGCACATCCGACAGACGCCCCCTATGCTTTCACTGCGGGGAACCAGGTCACCTGTATCGGCACTGCCCCTACCGCCGTCTGGGCCTCGAAGGGTTTCCCCCCGATTCTCCTCGACCCCGCTATGGCGAACGACCCAGGGCCGTCGCGGATTTTCTTGAAGACCAACGTTGGCAACAGTCTCGTCGCCAGCGGGCTCGATCCCCATCGCCCGGGAGTCGTCCTTCACCTTCTACCGCGAGTTTTTCCCGGGCGGCGCAAGGCCGGTCGCCCAGCCCACGGCGGGAAAACTGCAACCAGCGACCTTAGGGGGTGGGCTCGCTGGACGTCGTTCTGAGGGGGACCCCCCATCGCCGCGGGCACGACATGCCGACGCCTCGCGGGTTCCGAAGTCCGCGGTCACCATTCACTCCGACACAGCGACACTCCCTCGACATAACGACGCTTCGACGGTTCCGAGGTCCGCAGTACCCGTTCGCTTCGACACATCGACACTGACACATGACGGCGCCTCACCGATTCAGACGCCCGCATTCTCCGATACTTCCGACGCACTGACCCCATTAGAAAGCACACGCCACGCCGACGAACTACCGGTGGCACAGCCTGCAGACAACGACGCCTGTGCCCGATCATCCTCTCCGGAGCCTGCATCTCGTGAGCGGCTTTCCTTAGACATACCTGTGATGCTGGATGGTCGCCACGTTCGAGCGTTATTAGATACTGGTGCTGATTATTCGATTTTAAGCAGCCAGCTCGCCGCCGTCCTCAAAAAGGTTCTCACGCCATGGGCTGGCACACACGTTCGCACTGCGGGCGGTCATTTGATTGCACCTCTCGGCATGTGCACCGCCCGAGTTCAAATCCGGGAGTCCACATTTGTCGTCTGCTGTCTTGTTCTGAATAACTGTTCGCGCGACCTCATCTTAGGTGTCGACTTTCTGCGTGAATATGGGGCGATTATTGACCTACGCGATAACAAGGTCACGTTTTCAACTGAGAGTGCTGTCGCCCTCCCCAACGCGCCGCGACCAAGCCAGACACTTCGAGTTTCTACGGACACAGTCACCCTGCCGCCTCGAACTAGCGCCTTCATTACGGTTGAGTGCGAATCATTTCAAGACGGTGACGCCATCGCCGAAACCAACCTGTCATTACTGTTGACGCAAGGCGTGTGCGTGGCCCGCAGTCTGATCCATCTTCACAGTGGCCAGTCACAGGTACTTGCTACCAATTTTTCGCACGAGCATCGGCATCTTTTTCGCGGCACTTCCGTAGCCTTTATCGAACGCATCTCCGATGTTTCCGAGTGCTTCTCCTCAGAACCAGTGCAGCCTCCTTTTCCCCTCGAGAGCCTCGATGTCAACTCCGCGCTGTCAACCAGCCAACGGGAGCAGCTGTGTGCACTATTGCTCGAATTCAGACAGTGTTTCGCCTCCTCGTCGAAAGTGCGTCAAACTACCATAGCCAAGCACCACATCGTGACGTACGATGACGTACACCCGATCCGTCAACACCCCTATCGGGTATCGTCTACAGAGCGCGAAGTCATTAAGTCCCAAGTTAAGGAGATGCTCGAAGATGACGTTATTCAGCCTTCCAACAGCCCATGGTCCTCGCCGGTCGTCCTCGTTAAAAAGAAAGACGGCACCCTCCGTTTCTGCGTCGATTACCGGAAGCTGAATGCAGTCACGAAGAAGGACGTTTACCCATTGCCACGTATTGACGACTCTCTCGACCGCCTTCGGCGCGCTCGTTATTTTTCGTCCATCGACCTAAAAAGTGGCTACTGGCAAATTGAGGTCGATGAGCGGGATCGTGAGAAGACGGCCTTTGTCACTCCCGACGGCCTTTATGAATTTAAAGTTCTACCTTTCGGTCTTTGTTCTGCGCCTGCCACATTTCAGCGGATGATGGACACTGTCCTTTCTGGTCTTAAATGGCAGTGTTGCCTAGTCTATCTCGACGACGTGGTGGTTTTCGCCGACTCATTTAGTCAACACCTTGATCGCCTGCGGACGGTCCTCGAAGCCCTTCGTTCAGCTAACCTGACATTGAAGCCCCAAAAATGCCACTTCGGTTACCAGGAGCTGAAATTTCTCGGCCATGTCGTCAGCGCCGCCGGCGTGAAGCCCGACCCCGACAAGCTGGCCGCGGTTGCGGAATTTCCACTGCCACGTGACAAGAAAGCTGTTCGGCGCTTCCTAGGGCTCTGCAGTTACTATCGGCGTTTTATCGAAAATTTCGCTGACCTCGCAGAACCGCTGACTCGCCTAACCCGTGACACCACACCTTTTGTTTGGTCCCACGAGCAAGAAATGGCTTTCGCCGAGCTCCGCCTGCGACTTCAAACGCCGCCCGTTCTTGCCCATTTTGATGAGCGAGGTGACACTGAGATACACACCGACGCCAGCAACATCGGCCTCGGCGCGGTACTCGTGCAACGCCAGGATGGCGTCGAACGAGTCATCGCTTATGCAAGCCGCGCTCTGTCACGCGCAGAGATGAACTATTCGACGACAGAAAAAGAATGCCTCGCCATTATTTGGGCTGCTGCGAAATTTCGCCCCTTTCTTTATGGACGCCCTTTCAAAGTGGTCACGGACCACCACTCCTTGTGTTGGTTGACCAACCTGCGTGACCCGTCTGGACGCCTGGCGCGATGGAGCCTTCGCCTGCAGGAGTTTGACCTCACCATTGTTTATAAGTCCGGACATAAGCATGAAGACGCCGACACCCTCTCTCGTGCGCCTGTCGAACTCGTAACCCCCGACACGGACGACGACATCAGTTTCCTTGGGGCTATCAATTCTTCTGATTTCTCAACCCAACAACGCGCCGATCCAGTGCTACGACCCCTCATCGATTATTTGGAAGGCCAGCCAGCCACCGTTCCTAAATGTTTTTCTCGACACCTGTCGTCGTTTTCCCTGCAACGAGGCGTGCTCTATAAGAAGAACCCTGGTTCCAGTTCGCGCGCGTATCTCCTCGTCGTGCCGACAACACTTCAGGAGGAAATACTTTCTGCTTGCCATGACGAACCAACCTCTGGCCATTTAGGATACTCTCGCACGCTTTCCAGAATCCGCCAGCTGTTCTACTGGCCCAAACTCGCCACTGTTGTCAAACGCTATGTGCAGAGCTGTCGGCAATGTCAGCGCCGTAAGGCCCCGACCGCCAAGCCTCCGGGACTCCTCCAACCTATTGCACCACCACGCGCCCCATTCGATCAGGTCAGCATTGACCTTCTCGGTCCGTTCCCTTTGTCCTCGGGTGGCAACCGGTACATCATCATTGCCACAGACTACCTCACTCGATACGCCGAGGCTAAAGCCTTACCCCGTGGCACAGCGTCCGAGGTTGCGGATTTCTTCGTGCATCAGATCGTACTTCGGCACGGCGCCCCGACCTACGTCATTACCGACCGAGGAACCTCATTTACTTCCCAGATGATGGCCGAAATTTTTCAGCTAAGCGGGACGACCCACCGGAAAACTACTGCTTACCACCCGCAGGCAAATGGGCTGACAGAGCGGCTTAATAAGACTATGGCGGACATGCTGGCGATGTACGTCGATGTACAACACAGGAATTGGGATACGATCCTACCGTACGTGACATTCGCCTACAACACAGCAGTTCAAGAGACGACCCGTTTCACACCGTTCCGCCTCCTCTACGGCAGGGAGGTTCAGACGATGCTCGACGCAATGCTCCCTTGCGCAACCGATGACCATCTTTCTGCTGACGCTGAGGAGTTTACCCACGAAGCCGAGCAGGCTCGTCAGCTAGCCCGTATTCACATCACCCAGCAACAAGACAAAGACTCGCGGCGATACAACCTCCGGCACAGACAAGTCTCCTACCATCCCGGCGACCAGGTTTGGGTATGGATACCTGTTCGACGACGCGGCTTGTCCGAAAAACTCATTTGCCGCTATTTCGGTCCCTACAAAGTCTTGCGGCGCGTCAGCGACGTTAATTACGAGGTAGAACCGGACGCTGAACTTTCCCAGCAGAGAACCCGTCGAAAGCCCCGTCCAGAGATCGTCCATGTTTTGCGCCTGAAGCCGTATTTGGCACGGTGACCCACCCAGAATCTTCGTGCCTCTCTTGTGTGATTAATTGTGCTTGTGTGTGCTTGTGTGTGTGCTTGTGTTCGCGCGCTCTTCTGCGCGTGTTTTTTTTTTAAGAGGGGAGGAATGTCAGGTGGCGTTCGTGGCGCTCGGAAAGAAGACGACGCTCGTGGTGCTCTCGTTTTGGAAAGACGTTGAAGTTCGCCGTCTCGCCAACTGAAGGACGTGCTGCCGAGCCCTGCCTTCTAACAGGTCCTCTCTTGTCACCAACACCGTGACAATATTTACAACAGACATGTAACCTCTAATTTGCAACCGTAAATACAAGTTTTATACATGATTCTGAGCACTGAAGTTATAGCAGATAAATAACGTAAGTAAATGATCATACGTCAAGAAACACATTTCAAGAAGGTGGCTACCACATTGTACAATCAATTTGAAGAAATGAAGTACAAGAACAAGAAGAAAGAAAACATAAAGTGTTACAAAACAAAGTTTTACAAGAACATAAAAAATAAAAAAATATCGCGTCCGGCGCTCTCTCAACCAAACTACAGCGGCGGATATCCAATTTTCTGTTTTTAGGGGTGTTTATACCTCGTGTAACCTAACAGAGGGCCACCCTCGTCTATAGCGGCGGACATTCGACGTCCTGTATTACCGCGAGTGTCACGTGAAATGTGATCGAGTGGTGAGAGCGACAGCCGGAGAAGAGCCCTGTTATGCTACCTATGACACCCCGACTGCCAGAATCAAGTCCCGCGTTAAGCTGTTAAGCAGACAAGGGAAGGGCATTGAGGGGCTGGTTATGGCATACAGCGAAGGAAGCCAACAGTCACTGGAGCCAAGGTGCACAGCATAGGAGAATGGTTTTTTTTTTTCTGGTGGTGTTTGTCGATGAGAGATTAATAGTGTGGCGTAACAACGATGAATCGACAAACAGGCACGCCACAGGGATATACAAACATTGTTTACTATGTCTCGCCTAATATGTTTTGAAATTTTTAAATCTATGTTTTTTAGGTGGCATACCGATTTTTCGGAAAATAGCATCGTCAGTGGTGTTGCGAAAAGAAATATAGTTAGTAATAGTAATAAATACTTTTTTGGGGGGACAGAAAAAATAGGGCACAGAGGTGGAAGAGATATAGGTTTGGAGTTTCTGTAGTCGGCCTTCCCCTATTCCGTGATCCAGTTGGCCTCTGCCACCAGCTTGGCCTTAGTCACCAGTATAAGCGGCGTGCTGCTA
Organism: Amblyomma americanum; assembly: GCF_052857255.1. Lineage (NCBI taxonomy): Eukaryota > Metazoa > Arthropoda > Arachnida > Ixodida > Ixodidae > Amblyomma > Amblyomma americanum. The sequence goes on from NC_135504.1 coordinate 68,958,336, forward strand.
ACTGTGCATTAGGCTGGCTAACTAATATTTAGTAGCTTACTTTTTAACTATTACCGTTAGTCTCCTTATTAACTCAGAGGCGGGCAGCCCGCCGTAAGTAATATTGTACGAGTTCTTACTAATTTCAATACCTCAGTTACTCTCGGCGCTGTGGCGCTGCAAATTTTTACCCATTTTGACGACTTACGTGCACTAGACATGATGCTTAGCCTGCAAGATTTCCGAAAGCGCGGGTTTTTTTTTTCTCGTGATGTAAACAAAATTTCTTGAGCCTCCATGCCGAGGTTAGCATAATTTTTGAAATTCGAAAACACGATGGGGATACTAATTACGTTGGGCTACACCCCTCTCAATTAACAAGGGAACTAGCAATTTTAGTTGAAAATGGTAATATAAATTAGTAAACCAGTCTTCTATTTAGCACTTCCTAACTGTATTCGGATGCACTAGAGCGCTGATAATGCTATGCCGCAGAAAGAGTTGATTAGCCTAAAAATCATTTCTTTTAAATTCCAGAACATCATAGATGAAGCACTCAGTATGAGCACCTAGTTTCGATCGGTAGGTTGACGAACAATTGGCTGGTATGCAGGTAGGTGGAAGGAGAGATACATAGCACGAACACTGGGGTGTTCTTTCGTACAACAGGTTAGCATATTTCTTTGCAAATCTGATGCAGTTTTGTCTTGCTTCTAGATTGCCTAATTTAACCTACATTCGAATGCAGCACTGTGTGAAGCAGAACATGGGATTCAAGCTAGGTGGCGGCCTGAGTTACGGCATGGTCATGCCCGACGAAACAGGACCGGAAGAACCAAGCGAAACAGATTTACCAGATGAACCAGACGAGCCACACGAACAACCAGATAAGCCTACGGGTGGTGGTGAAAGGAGACCGAAAAAGAATAGGCCTATGGGTGATACCGACGATAGGTAAGGATTATACTGTGCTCGACCAATTGTGCGCGAAGGTGTCGGCAGGCTGGGAGTGTGGCATTGCATGTTTGTAGCGAGTAATACAAACAACTCGACTTGCTACCGACTCAGGTGGATCGCCGACGAAGGGTCAGTGATAGCAGAATAGACAGCAGCAGCGCTTGTCACGTTCTAATGGTGGTTTTGATGCTGATTTTTTAGAGATCGACATCAGTTAGCAGCACCCGTAAATTACCAAAGAACTGATATTGACGTGAATCGAGAGGTTTTATCGAATGACGCTTTTCTTTAAAGGAACCCTGGAATTATTTTCATAGGCATATTCTAGAGCGATAGATCTATAGAGGCGGTGTTTGTGAGTATTCAAGTCAAAGGAAAGCGCTTCGTCGACACTAAAGTTTAAAAATAAACTTTGCAAATCATAGCTCGTAGAAGCTCGCCACTGATTACGTCGACACACCTCACAGCGCGTCCCCCAACCTGATGACGTCAGTGGGCAGAAAAGCCAATCTTCTAGCTCGCTCCATCTGCCCACTGACGTCATCGTGGCAGGGGACGCGCAGTGAGGTGTGTCGGCCATATCCGTTGCACGCTACTGCGAGCAGCGATTGTTTAAAATTATTTATAAATTATAGGGTGCACGAAAAGCTTTCTAATTTTATTCGAATACCCACAAAGACCACCTGTACAGATCTTTTCCGCTAGAAAATGCCCATCGAAAATATTTTAGGGTCCCTTTAAGGTGTCTTCTCCATTGTGGAATTCCATGCGCCACAGCTTCGTGGAAATTCAGGGCGGCATGCTTTGCGGGCACTAAACCCTTAAAGTCAGTATTTCTGAAACCACGCTGTGGCCATCAACCAAAGATGTCAGTGGGAGGAACATGGAGGCGCTCTCACTCCACATCGGAAGTTCAAACCAAAACGGCTAGCAAGAAACGCAGTAGTGGTTTCCTATGTACTCCAGCGCACCGGGAAAAACAGAGTGGTCATATTTCGAAGGTCGGATGGCGCCAACTAGCTACCCAGCATCTCTCAGTGGCCAAAACAAGACCGTGAGTATTCTAACGAAGTAAAGCACAGCGCTTGCTGCTAACTAGAAGAAAGATGAACTCTACTTGATGCTGCGAGAAATTAGGTACGACTGGTTTAAATTCACAGCGTAGGTTGGTACATATTTAGAGTTTGTGTACATAAAACTTGCGGAAAAAACGAAATAGTGTCGTGGCCTATGCAAGGCGGGAGGGTGTCCACTTTTTTTTTTTTAAATACGGAGGCAGTGGTACGTGAACTGATACCTGGAGCTTTTGGCTGGCGGCGAATGTGATATTCGGGTTCTGTTCTCAAGCTTGCCGTCGTGATAGCAAGGTTGTAACGAGCGAAATATACAGGAGCACCCAGTCTAACTTTTTTGGATGACCGCAGCCGTGGCCAAGTGCTTGCTAATCTGCCTCGCATGCGGGAGGAGCGGGATTCCATCCCCAGTGCGAGCGGTCACGCACCGGTGATACATGGATACAAGGCTTCCTAGCCTTGTGCTCAGCTTATCCCGTGTGAAATGCTTGGAAAATTGGTATTTGACTTCACCTTGATTAGAAGAAAAATACCTCGTGCCATGGCACTCTTAAGCCACCGGTGCCCTTGAGCCATAAAATTTCATCGTCTTCATACACTTTTATCGGTAATGCAGCCAAAGCTACATAGCCGGAACCCGCCCTTTTTTCCAAAATAGAGGAATATAATCTGCGATTGCATTTAATATTTTGTCTTAACAGCTAGTATACTGATAGCACTTGTTAATCAAAGCGCATTCGTAGCACAACATTAGAGAGGCACGGCCGTAATGATAGACGATCGATGCGGCAAAGTATGCGTTAACATTTGTGCCTTCCCGGACGAAGCAGCCGCAGCCGCAGCCGCTAGCGGATTCAGACCCTTCGAGTAGGTGGACTGATCCAGTCCATCAATCACCGTGGGACGAGCAGTACAACTGCTGCGCCATCCCGATCCAGTCCAGCTCTCATAGTAGAACACGTTGAACCGCTTTTCCATTCTCTTTCATCCGCCAACCTTGCCTTCCATTCCCTTTTATTCTTTCCTCTCCCACTTACTTTTTTCCCTGAAAGTGTAGAGGGGATTCACCTCTCTCCACTTTGCTACCTGCCAGCCGAGGCTTCAGAAGGACGGACGAACGAACGGGCACAGTTTTCATACGGGAGGTTGTAATGCTTACACTATAATACAGCCCTTTGGTGCAATGAATTGTTTACAGACATCCTATTGCCTCTTTATGGTGACTCAGTGGCTAGGCGCTGGGCTGCGTAGCTTGAAAACACGGGTTGGATCCTGGGTACGGAGACCACGGTTCAGTGAAGTTAGAACGCAAGGCGTCCGCAAACTCAACTCTGTAGCCGCACGTTAAAGAACATCAGGGGATACCAATTTATCCGTAGACCTCCAGTACGTCGCCCCTCATGGCACATGTTACTTCGGAACGTTAAGACCGTTATATCGCACTATATTGTATAACAGGCATCTTCGACTACAAGTAGCACCCATAGATGGCACCACTTACACTAGCCACGGTGACCAGAAATCGCGCAGCAAGCAACGTGACAGGCGGATCTCGTATGGCCAAGATAATGGCGGTGGGGCACTGCTATAGTCGCTTCGCCACTGCAGCCTTCTCTTCATTGCCAAGAGAGGTTGTTGCATAGTATCGTGCTTAGTTGAGCTTTGGAACAGTCCAGTAAACGGCGCGGCGTGATTAGAAGACTCTGGTAGAATCCGTCAGCCTCCTTGGTTGTAGCTGGCTGCTGCACATCATTTTGCATCAGTCTCAACATCATAGTCAACCTGACTACTCTTCCTGCAGGCTAAAGGCCTCTCACGCAGCTCTCTAATTGTTCCCTGCTCCAGCTGCGGCCACTCTATCCCCGCGAGCTTATAAATCTCATCCTCCCCCTAACTTTCTGCTGCCCCTACTAGGCTTACCTTCTAAACAGGTTTGCAAATCGGCTTATTCCTGCCTAATCCTGCCCGCAAAGAAAGTTATGGAAGCGACAAACCGTGCACGAAACCTCCTCGAAGGAAGAAGGAACGCAGGGTAGTTGGGGGAACGCCGAACTTGTGACATCATCGTGGCGTTTACGCTTGCGTCGAGTGCATTTTAGAGCGTTCGATCTGATAATCCTCTGTATGTTACTCTGCGGCCTTTGCAAATTTTCCCTTGCTTCTAAAAGAAGCAGGTTCTAGCAAAACTTGTAGTGCTTTAAAAAGATGACAACCCCATTGTATTTCGCAGGTTGAATATGGCTCCCCGCAGTTTTATCACAAATTACTGCACTTACAGCCCTTTAGGTCCTGATCATCGTTTAACCCATTCGAGGCATCTTTGTGCTTGTACAGGACAAACACAAATATAGGTTACAAGGTCCTGTACAAACACAAAGACAGGTCAATATCGAAAATCAGTGAAGCAGATTCCAGGTAAGAAAAGTTTTTTATCAGGTAGAAATTTGACGGCTTCGGGGCTATAAACTTACCACTTTCATGGTGCCCGTTTACCAGGCCTTTCCGTAAGTAACAAAGAGGACTGTTCCTGCAGAACAACGATTGTCACCACACGAAGCGTATGCGCTGCTATGAAGAGCCTGCGCGGTACACACAATCTTATTTTTCTCAGTGCCAGTATCCGGGCTCTGGTGGCGGCAAATCTAGCATGAGTCTTTGACATAAAGCGACAGCGGACGTTCTAAGGTTCGAAAAACGACGATTAATGCACGCGCGCGATGAGACGGTGTTTTCGGTTTCTTCTTTATTCGAGCGGCCGGACACTGGACCTACCGCAGTACAGTAACATGAACGCAGGCTTCGCATTCCACTGGAGCCGCTGACGTTACGAAGAGCGGCATGACAACGGGATTTAAAGGCATGACGGCATGAGGCCTCGTAGCGGGCGCCTTAAGGTCACGCGGTCGCCTGTCGCCTGAGCCAAGGTGCCTTTTTACGTGCGCACCTCTATGATCTCACAGCAGGTGGTTACCACGTACCATATAGAGAATCACGATTGGAGACGAATCATCAGAAAGTTTCGAAGGACATGGCTGTTGTATATATACAGTCTTGGTCGAAAATCTTAAGGCCAAAGGCTTTACGCTTCAGCCGCATAACAGAGCCATTACGGCACTATTACAGTTGGAATGACGTTGAAATGCTAGCAGAAGCTTTCTTCTTGCGATATAGAAGCTTCCTGCTTGACATGTGTTTTGATTGACCCTCTGCATGGAGCATTCTAGGAGAATTGATTTCACAGCAGCTGAACGCTGTCGCCTTAAGACTTTTGACCGACTGTACATCTTGTTTTGTACAGTTTTTGTCAAATACCACCTTTGTCCGTAAAGTTTCAAGACTGATTTATTTTCTTCTTTAGAAATGATTCCCCAAAACAAATGTTGGTGCGTATGTGTAGTGCCGTCTTTTCGGGCTAACCTGAGCTATTTATGTTAATTGCTACATCCCGTATGCTGTCAGATGCTCTGGATATTAGTAAAACAACATGCCACCAAATTTTGCGTGAGAACTTAGGAAAACGAAAGCTGAATGCCAGACTTGTGCCGCACTCCCTAACACCACACCAGAAGGACACGCGGACATCAGTGAGCGCTGGTTTGCTCTCTGAGGCAGAGAAGGATGCTACATTCGTCGACAGCATCATTCCGGAGGACTAAACATGGTGTTTTCAATTCGATATTCAAACAAAGAGGCAGAGTGCCGATTGGCGGTCCACAAGCTCTCCGGCGTCGTAAACGGTGCTCCAACAGAAGACCAAAACAAAGATGATGCTGATAGTTTTTTCGATGCCAGAGGTTTCATACACCACGAGTTCGTCCCACAAGGAAGACGGTGAATCAGGAGTTTTATATCTGCGTGCTCCAACACATGCGGGATGCACTGCGACTCTGTCGCCCTGACTTATGGGCATCTGGACAATGGAGCCTTCTCCAAGGTAACACAAGGCCGCACACTGCTCTCAGCGTGACAAAATTTCTCGTCAAGCACAGCATTACTGTACTTCCCCATCCCCAATACTCACCTGAACTCTCCCCATGCGATTTTTTCCTGTTTCTTCGTGTGAAGAGAGCCCTAAAAGGTCTCAGGAAGGGGAGCGCGGAGGCCATTCAAGACGCCACGACAAAGGAGCTGACAGCCCTGCCAAAAGTAGCGTTTTCCAACTGTTCCCAAGACATCAAGAAGCGTTGTAAGCTGTGTATAGACTGCAAGGGAGACTATTTTGAAGGGGTTCTGCACAAATGATGTCAATGTTAAACGCATTTTTATTAATGCACTCAGTCTCGGAACTGTACGGACAAAGGTTGTACATACAGCCCAATGGGTTTGCTTCCAAGCAATGTAACGGGGATCTTAAGTTCATTTCGCAGTCCTAAGCTTGGGAGGGTTGAGGACTTAAGTTCCTAGCGCACTCCTGAGATTAGGGCTCCTGGGAATGGAAGAGGAGCCACGCTGCACAGTTCAGAAGCAGACTCCTTGGGCTGTATACTTTTGACAAGACTGTGCATCTTGGACCTGTGTCCAACCATCGTCACAGGTACCCCACCTGTGAAATTAGCCGAGCAACAGGTTTTTTCTTCTCAACCGTATAACGGAGTCTTTTATGACATCCCTAAAAACCGAAAAAAGTCAAAACGTGACGACAAGGGTTCATCTTACTTTACACAAATTCAGAGCTTAAGGGCTGCCATACAGTGCTTCTCTACGCGTTTAAGAAACAAGCCACCGTTGCCCGGTTGCTTTTGGCAAAGACGTTACATACACTGCTTACTGTGTCATAAAAGCCGCTGTCAGGTCCCGCCAGAGACGTTGTTGTGCTTCATGAGCCAACAGTATCTTCAAAAGCACTACGGCGCCTATTTTTCCAAGTGTGGCTGGTGGCTTCGTTCGCTGATGATTTCTGTTAGCAATGTTTTTTAGGATCCACCCTATTTCTGTACGCGGAAGCAACAGGATCCAGTCGTGAAATTAAAACTAATGGCGTTTTTTCGCTCGCCGTGGAAGAATAAAGGTGGCACCTCTAATACAGGGACTCATGAGCTCAGAGCAGTAAGCGGGGATTGAAACTTCGTGTGTTTCGCTTAAATTCGATGCCGTAGGGCTGTCTAAACGGGCTGCCGAAACTATGTTATCCACTGAGGTGTCACAGAGTAAACCAGAAGTGCCGGTGCATTAATGTTAATATTCTCAGCAGAAAGCAATCGAAGAGTTTTTGCGCAATTGTTCGCTGCGCTCAGGCTCTAATAGAGTTCGCACAAGCCTCAGTGGGGCGCCACACGATAGCGGCAAGTTGAAGAAGTGTAGAATTGACGGATAAAGGGATAAGCTATATGCCAGATCTTCGGGGGTGCCACAAAGCGCCACTACAGCGTGGCTATTGTCCCAACTGCCCTGAATACTTCCGCCAAACACTATATGCACAGACGCCCGTAGTAAGGTGTTGCTTTTTATTTACATATAGTCAACCTGGAACTTAAGCAGCTCGTCTGAACAGTCGGATACAGAAGTAACTCGAATGGAACTCAACAGGTTCGGCACTCAGCTCTATTTTCACTGCCCTGTAAGAAAATCACGGGAAATTTTCGCAGTAGGTAAATCCTATCCAGCGTATACTCCGTCTGGAATGTTGATGCATAACCGATAATGCCTCTAAACTAATAAAACAGAGAGTTCCTAGTCGTCTTCTTCACTCCAGAAAGAGAATGCAGCGCTGTTTTTCATAGTTCTTGAAATCTTTCACCATACGTCCATCAATCAATCAACAAATTAATCAATCAATCAATCAATCAATCAATCAATCAATCATTCACTCAACCAACCAATCAATCAAATGTTTTAGACGTTCACAGCAGAGTATCAGTAACATTCTCTTTATGAGGAGGTATGTCTTGAGAGACAGCCCATTTCAACTCGATAGTTTTGTACCGCCAAACTAATGGCATGAAGAACAGCGCCATTCAATGTTAACGTTAAGTGCTTAGGCTTTAGTTGTGGTAAACCGTGCGTGGGCTATAGCATCTATACACAGCTATAGCATCAACAAGTCGCGTCATTTTCGAGTAATGTCTCGTCCCGTTTTATGCGACCCTTGCCCCTTCAGAACAGGTGTGTATCAAAATCGGGTAAAAGCCGATTTCTACACAAAAGGCGCCTTATATAGAACGCTATTTTCCTGCGTACAAAACAAAAAGCGCTGCGAAAAATTAGCTAACGCTGTATGCTTTTTCGGAAGGCGTGCTTTCCTTTCACTGAAATCTATGGACTTCCTAACTGCCGTCATTCATGGCGTGCGTTACCTGAGGATTAGTTCGAAAAATGCTTCCACTTGCGTGAGAGCAAAACACGGGTATTGACCAGTCGTTTAATGGCATCTTTTTATCAAAACCCACCAAAATGACCCCGTTTTCCTCCAAAGCTCTTATGCGGTTCAAATCGCCGATGTTCAATAAAATTTTTAGCAGCGTACGGAAGCAATTTGCTTGTACGCGCTAGTGCTGGGCTGCATGACGCACGAGACATGTAACAATTGAAATGTCTGTGAATAAAAGAAATATGAAGGGGGAAAATTCTGCGCGTAATGTGGTATTTACACCTGGTTTCTCATAATGATAGGGAAAAATACAACAATTCAGGCCCTGAACAAAACGGAGCGCTGATACTAACTTGCCTTTTATTGCGAAAAATAAAAAGAAAAAAAAATTACGGAAACTTTTGCCCAAAAATCTATTTGTTTCATAATTACAACTAAAAAATACCACCCAACCATTTCTCCCCGAAATGCGAAGAAAGTAAAATCCGGAAGCAAGGGGTCCCAGGTTTTAATGAAGGCCAGAATTTGGGGTAACGTGGGTGTCGCTTTTCCTCACACAATAGTGTATCAGAAAATCAGCAATTCATATTCGCCATTTCAAGGCACTAATTTTGTATGACTAATTTATTCTATGGCTCACTTCATATATTTATAGCGTGTCGGTCGCATGTTGACCAGCCATACGCATCCCGTCGCACAACCTCTGAATATCGCCCTCTGTGTTGACACTCGCAGTGACCCGCATCCAGTGAAGAGAGAGCAATCCCAGTGGCGTCCACACAGGATGCCAAAGCGCGACAAGTCGCGTCCAGACCTGATGTCAGAGACATACCGGCCACGTCCATTGAGGCTACCACCAGAATACAAGTCGCCTTCAGAAATGACGTCGCAGCCAGACCATCCACGTCCACTGATGGCACCACCGGAATATAAGTCGCCCCCAGACATGACGTCACAGCCAGACCAGTCGCATCCATTGAGGGTACCACCGGAGCTTAAGTGGCGTCCATACAGGATGTCACAGCCAGATGAGTGGGGTGAGTGGGGTTCTAACGGTATTGCAGCAACGCACGCTTCAAAGCCAGGACTTCCTCTTGCAATACCGCCGCAAGACAACGAGCACAACAATATGCATCTCTATAACCGTCGACCCTGGGTACTACCGCATGGGAAACCGCCTCGGAGAAAGTCAACAAAGAACTCTGACGACTCCACGCCGCGTCCTTACTTAGATTATTCTGGCCCCAATTCTTCAGGACCACGGTCAAAGTATCCCCATCGTGGCGTTCCGGCATCGGTAATGGAACCGGATAATGACGCTATGATGAACCGCGAAGACAACGCTATGAATGGAAACACAATGCACGGCTACCACCCATCGATGCACCTTCCTCAGGCTATACCGGCGTCAGCAGTGCACCGTGATGAACCGCCCATAGCTGAAAAGCAACATCACCCGCCGATGCATGCTCATCACCCCGTCCCGGCCTCAGCAGTGCACCGAGATGGAGAGCATATGGCAAAAGAGCAACGTCACCCGTCGATGCACGCTCATCACCCAGTCCCAGCCTCGGCAGTGCACCGAGATCGAGAGCATACGGCAGAAATGCAACGTCACCCGTCGATGCATGCTCATCACCCCGTCCCGGCCTCAGCAGTGCACCGAGATGGAGAGCATACGGCGGAAATGCAACGTCACCCGTCGATGCACGCTCATCACCCAGTCCCGGCCTCGGCAGTGCACCGAGATGGAGAGCATACGGCAGAAAGACAACGTCACCCGTCAATGCATGCTCATCACCCAGTCCCGGCCTCGGCAGTGCACCGAGATGGAGAGCATACGGCGGAAATGCAACGTCACCCGTCAATGCACGCTCATCACCCAGTCCCGGCCTCAGCAGTGCACCGAGATGGAGAGCATACGGCGGAAATGCAACGTCACCCGTCGATGCACGCTCATCACCCCGTCCCGGCCTCAACAGTGCACCGAGATGGAGAGCATATGGCAAAAAAGCAACGTCACCCGTCGATGCACGCTCATCACTCAGTCCCGGCCTCGGCAGTGTACCGTGATGAAGACTTCATGGCTGAAGAGCACCGTCCTAGGCAGCCTCACAAGAAACGACACCACGGTGGAAAACCGCCAAAATCCGTCCATCGGCCCGTCCCGGCATCGGCAATGGAGCCTGATGAAGAAGGTCACGACCACCCAGCAACAGATGTCAACAGAGAATCGTCAGGGAGCAGTCATCATGGCGGTCCGGCCGCGGCGGCGGATCCCGGTAAAGGCAGTACGATGGGCTCGAAGCCCAACGCCGTATACGCTAAAACCGTGCGGCGCGACAACCGTGCAGCGCCGACGCACAATAACGGCATGCACGACAGCAAGCCTCACGCTATCAGCCACGCCTCTAATGACGAGCATAGCATGAAAGATACCTCCCTGATAAAGTGAAGGCACCCAAGCTCACAACGCATTCGGGGTCTGGAAAGTCAGTGAAGCGTGGAGGTGAAGGCTCTTGCGCGCCTTTTTTGCTTCGCGCACATGCAGCAGCCAAGGTGGTTCGGCAGCACGCTTGCTGTGGCGATTACATTCTCGGATGTAACCGCCGTGCTTTTGTTGTTGTTGCTCTTGCCTTAGTGCTTTTGGGCGCGCCCCTGCCATTCCTTCTCCTCCTCTTCTTCCTAGACCTGAATAAACTACTTGCGTTCCCGGCTCCTGGAAATTCGATCACGTATCAGCGTTCTTTTCTTACACCTTTACCCTCCCTAGCTTTTTTACTTTGTGCAGACCTTTGTTTTCATCTTTGTTCATTCTTTATAGAGGGCGACAAAGCATATAGATGAAGCTCTCCATTTGCGCTGTACGAAGCCCACTTGTTGAACTCTTCCTCTTAAAACACAACTAGCAGCCTGCAGTCGCCGCCTTCGTCATTAAAGTCCAATGTAGGACAAATGGTAGCCATATTTGTTTATAAACTTCTACTTACCCCTCTGCTGCGCCAGCCCCGGTCATTCTCTCTGTGCAGAGATGCCTATTTTATATCCATATTGCTCCCTCTACTGCTTTAGTCTGGGTTTCTGTTCTGTTATCCTAATGAGCTCTGTTATCTTAATGGAAAATGGCTCTGTTTGTCGCCTCATATCCCCCCCCCCTTAAGCCCATTCCCCACTTATATAATTTCCACTAGAACGTCAATCAGTTCTGTAGTTCTGTTTTTTATTTTAATCCATTTTGCTTATTTTATGTGTCTTGATGACACGGCTTGCACAGAAGCTTGCGCTGTCCTAAGTTTAATTTCAAGGCATATCGGTAAGCTCACATCCGCAGACTTACAGTTCATATGAAACGCATTGCACCGTGTTGAATCTTCCGGTAATTTTGTTGAATCGCTGGGATCCCCCGTGATTACAGGTCTACACAGATGATCGCCCACATAATTACGCTATCTCACTGTCAGTTGTAATGTAATCGTCCCTTCTCAGACTGTGAAATGTTAATTTTCCCTCACATTCTTTGTAAGTCTGCCGTTCTTCACTGTGGCTTCAACGCACAACATTTTTAAGTAAACTTAGCATATCATGCGCTGTAACCCCTCGCTTAGCTTACTGCGGTATTATCGTCAGTAAATCGTTAGTTATTATAGGAAACCTCCATTAACTCGAACTTTACCCTCCCCACCGGCACACTATAAATCTTGCAAACACGCAGTCAAGATACCGGGGCTTAAAACCAAATAAAGCTAGCCAGAACGACAGATTACCAATCGAATCTAAAGAGTTCCTAAAAGAGGCCAAGTGTTATTTCATAAAGGGCGCAAAAATCTTGGCTAAAGAGCTGGAGTTTGCTAACGCGCCTAGATTTGCTGTCTCATTTGCAGAGTTTCAACCCAACGGAATATCTCGTCGATCTCGCATACTACTTGTCCAAGTTCACGTAACTTCGGGAAGCAAGATTTAGTTTTATTCTTCAGTTAACAGCCTGAGCAAATTCGTGCGCCATATTTTACGTTTTCTACCAAAAAGCGCTCACATCGATGGAGAGAATGACACCTCAATGTACGTATTCGAAATAATAAACATCAGTCTCTTTGGGAAACGTTGGCGTCAGAGAGTCGAAGCGCGCCCGGTCTTTCTTTAAGATCGAAAAAGAGGAGGAAAGGGCCTTCAACACAACCAGGTGTCTGTAGCCTTTTTTTTTTCTGGGAAAGCTCAGCATACCTGGAGGCAAGGGATCAGTGAGGAGAATGTAAAAAAGCATTGACAGGGGGAACAAAGTATGCATGCACGCTGTTTTCTGGTTCAACGGCTGCACCGGGGGTGTGAGGTGGATAACTTCGAACGTTTAGGTTTGACAAGAGCCTCCAGAGCAAGAGCGGACAGTATGGGTGTCACACGTTAATTAAATACTGTTTCAATGACCCAAGCTGGTGCTACTGTATTAGAGAAATCGATTCGACGTAACATCTTCTATAAAATTTGCTCAGGTAAGTGTCTCGACTGGGCATTAGGGTACGCGCCTCTAAGTACGAGAACGTGTGCTTGCAGTGGAACAAAGTTTCAGAAAGACTGAATTAACAATTTTATGAAGCATAAGAGGCTGCTTCCAAGAGAAGGCTACCTAAATAGAAAGCACAAAGTTATTTTTTGAGAAAACGCCGTTTTGTTTACACACTGTTAATTGGCTAATATTGCTAAGAGGCATATAACCTACCACGGGAGAGGCTACTACCTCGCTGCTCCATTGAAAACATCAATCAGGAATAAAACACCGAGAAAGTGCCACACACCGGGGACACAGGTGACAGTCATATGAACGTCAAAGCTTCCAGTACGTGACAGCAGGAACGCAGGAACTTAACGCATCCACACAACACGAAATGTAATGCAGAGTGACGACTCGTAAAACTGAAATATATGTTATCGCGGGGCTTCGACTAAGTCATTTTACAGGATGAAGACAGTGCATACTGCATTCAGTGCAAACCTCAAACTCAATGTACGCACAAACTTCGAGGAGAAAAAATATAAAGGTTACGCTTGAAAAAGTAATGACAGCATAGCTGCCACTATGCTGTAAATTGTGCCATATGCACTTCTTCGACTGCAGTGTAAAGCTGTACCTTCCATGCGCTGAAAACAGACATGGGCTGGATTTGTATATGTTCATTTCGACGTAAGGTCAGTCGTCACGAAACCAACAGGACATGAAGAAGCAATCAACCAATGACAGGCACGGGAGGGCCGATTAGGGCACCGCCGCTTGCTACCCCACAGCCAGCGTATGAAGAGTGGGTGAGACACACAGGGTAATCCCCAATTGTTTGCACGATCACTGCACAATTTTTCTAGAGACGGAATTAGTGCAGGTAAATATCTTCATGCGAGTTAATGGCGCTTCCTTATGTCGTTTGCGGGGAGCGGCGCCGTACTGCGCGTGCGGCAAGGGCATGGGGCACGTTTAGGCATGTAAATGGCGTCTCAATCTCGCGTTTTTGTCACCATCAACATGACGTCGTCAGACGTGGCGATTGTCACAGGCACCAGCGATCAACGTGAAAAAAATGAATGGAAAGTTACAAAATACAGTCCCTGACTTTGTTGCACCTGTCTGTCTACAGTACGTAATAAAACAAATTCATAACAGTGCAATGAAAGCCGGCGCAACGAACCGCAGGCCGGTAAGGAACGCCGTCATGTCCATGAGTACACAGCATACTCCTGCGAGATAGCTTACCAGACGGGTACAAGCCCACAGCAGCCTTAATGGTAGAGGCCATAGTGTTTATTCATTTATTTCAAAATACTCTAAATCCCTAAAGAGAACAATAGTGGGGTACAAAAACAAAATGGCACACTATGTTTACATTGAACGATCACGTAAAGAACCATATCAGAGGAGCCAAGGCGGCACTCTCGACGGCTGAAATCACTGCAAGTCAAAGCCAAGGATGGGCACAAAGGATAAGAAAGAGATACAAAACCCTGAGCTGTAACGGAGATACACAGGCAGGCGGGTACGCACGTTGCACAAAAGACTCACTGAATCTGAGAAAGAAAAGAATATTATAGGCAGGTCCCATGAAATGCTGAAAACCGGCCTTTCCGGAACGTTGTTCTCCAATGGGCAGTTCTTGCACCGGCCTCACTCATTTTAACCCTGCAGATTTGCGTCTTCTTAAGGAGACTCCCTGCTGGTTACCGCTATATTAGCTTCCGCTGGATACGCTCTCTGCAATGCCGTCCGATGGTGAGCTGCATCTATTCCTGATTACATGTCCCACATCAGTCCATCTTCCATTCCGCTAGGATATCATCAACTCTAGTTCTGCACGCGGCCCTCTTTCGGCCCCTTAGAGGGACACTGAAGGTAAGCAGAAGTTGACTCTACTCTTAGCTTAGCCCGCCGTAATGATGGAAGCTTCTTTTATTGGAACAGCATTCTCTGTAATGTAGAAATGTATAAGGATGGAATGCATGTATAACCTCCAGACCTCCAGAGCCAGTATTGACATGAAAATGGCGATGGCATCCAGATAGTGTTTTGTATCACATCTAAGAGGTCAGGCAAAACCATCGGGGATTTCTAGACTTGCTTTTCTTGTCGCCACAAAAATAAATCGAGTCGCGGCAGAAGAATGTTTCAATTTTTAATGCAATTTTCCGTGCTAAGAAACGTCTTTCGGCCCCCGTACACTGCCAGAAGGATTCATGCATTCGAATTTTTCTTAGAACAAAAACTAGATGGGGTTCTTTCCAGTGTCCCTGTAATGTTATCGATTATTTTTCAAGGGGAAAGCCTTATATGACCCTCTAGTGACGAAACCTGGAGTAGCTGCCGGCGTCCTGGCAAAGCGCTCCAAAAAACCCCCACTGACGTCATCAGCAAAGAAAAAGTTACTTCCGAAGGTGCCCGGAATTTAACCAAATAACTCCAGAATGTGAGACGAGCACGCAATTTATAGGTCCAGAAATTGCTTTTATTGTACCTGTTATTTTATTGCACTGCAATTATGCTCTAGTTATATGAACGGCTATATATCGGGTCTACTGGAAAAGCAATTTTGAGAGCTCGTACTAACTTGGTCTACCGAGATTGTTTCCCTTGCAGCTTCTGTGCTTGGGCACAGCAATAGAAATGTGCACTCTGCTTTCAATATCTTTCTTTTATAAAAAAATATCCTATTCTGAAATGTTTCTGGATTTCTACTTCCTTCTACTGATGTACATAATTCAACCGTAATGAAAACGTATATTTCGCACTTGAACCCCTCATTTCATATTCTGTTAACTATCTTACGGGTGCTCGTTCCTCTTAACTGGAATCTGCAGACATTCACTAAAATGTTTTTCTGTGAAAAACGCTTGCGAGAACAGCCAATCACCGTCGGTGTTTTGGCCAGTTCGCAGGAGTGGATATGCGCCATTTTTCCCCCGAGGACAACAGTAACTACATCCAGATGATCCGCTTCAATTCGTATGTTTCAAGAGAGCTTCTTTTTGGGGCTGGTTGGTAGTTGATCATCGTACATTAAAGGCGCCAAAACAATACACACACACACACACACACACACACACACACACACACACACACACACACACACACACACACACACACACACACACACACACACACACACACACACACACACACACACACACACACACACACACACACACACACACACACACACACACGCACGAGAGAAGAGAACAGGACAGAGCGCCAAAGGCGATTTATTTGTAAAATTGGAACGAACTTAAAACAACAATACTGACTATCTGCTTGCATTAGCGTATGAACAACATGTGCTCCTGTAAAACCAGGAAAAAAAAGATTAGATGTACCGACCATTCCATGTTAACACTTAGAATTGATCTACACCTTACAGAAAGTACAACAGATAAAGATTATGGGGAGGAAGCCTAGAAGAACAAGAATAATCGCAGATGTGCAGTGCTAGCGGATCTCAAGTCGGAAACATGTATTCGTTTTGAACAGGGAAACAAGAACATGCACAATGAACGACAGGCTTGCCAAAGAGCTACTGAGTGTGCAGCAGACTGACAAGGTAGAATTCGTAAACAAAACATTTTACTAAGCTTTCGAATAAAATTAAGGACATTATTAGGAGAAGCAAGGAAGCGCTCAAAGTCCCGCAAATTATCTCGAGCATCGGGGCTGGTTTACAACTAGAAAAACTGGTAAAATTAATAATTGAGCAATCGTTGTAAGAGTAAAATATTCGATATTCGACTCGATAGTGAAGTTCTATAATCCCCAGCTCTTACTGTTTTTTATAACCGAATTACGTTTCGGAAATGTTTATTAGTTTGGTTTTGGTTTGCGGCACCAAATTCGGAAACAACGGGCCAATGTTGGACAGGAGATTGTCTAACGATGCTAATAATTCGTATCAAGGTCTGTCCTACATTGGCAAGCGTTACATTTTCGTAAAGTGTCCTGGGCCAAGAATGTTTTGAAAACAGCTTTCAAGCACTGGCATCCAGATTTCGATCATTGGCATCCAGCTTTCGAAAATCAGCTATAATTCTTCGAGTATCGGCACATGCCTGCCAATACTGAACAGCGAACTCTTCAAATTACAAATGGTGAACTGGCGGTTCCAGCTTATTGCGAATGCGTTAGGATGTTCTCCCCGTCAATAGTATACAGGCCTGCAGCGTGCCTCGTTATGCACCCTCAGCGACCGCAGTCTCTCGAAAGAGGAATAACATCGCGCCCTCAGCTCTCCCAAGCTTTATACTGCAAGATATGCTAGGAGGCCCCGCTAAACAATTTAGAAGCGAACCTCTTGGACGGCATACTTTTGACGAGGGCTGTACGTGCAGTCAAAAATATGGGTAAGGAAGAGGCACCACTGGAGATGACCGGACACTACGCTCTGTCCGTAAGGTAGTCCTGGCCGGCAGGGTCATCGCTGGCCAGCATATTTTCGCATGCCGGTTTGGGTGTGAGGTCTCGGAGCATTGTTTCTAGCACGTCCATGTTATTTGTGCTAGGGTTGTGTTTACTGCCCTACCATAGACATCTTTCTTAGAAATTGGATGGAGGCATTTTGTTGAATATGTGCCGGCGGGGTACGTGTTCGTCTGTGATATCCGTGTGGAGGAAGTAGTGAGGAGAAATCCCTCTAGGGCAGCGCATTATCCTGTTGCAGTTGCCCATGGCATCTGTGAATGCGAGACACAGAAAAACAAGAACAGTGGAAGGAAATATTATAAATGGGCTGGGAGGGGTGTAAAAGCTCTACGATTGGGTGCTGTGAGCGCGTTCTCTCAGTGCAGCTAGTTTATCTTGATTTCAACGAAAGCAGAAGCAGCCCCTATTGCGAGTCATGAAAAAATGTACGCTTTTAAAGCTTTCGTGGGCCACCCTTCTTTCAGTTGTAAACGAACAATTTCTGCCATATCCATTTCTCAATTAAGGTTTTTTCGCTAGTTTTCCAAATCGAAACACGCCAGGCTATTTAAATTTACACCCCTGCAACATATGCTCTGTTTTCATTCCTTGCACGCGACATTCGTTTTGTGTGCGCTCAGCTTCTACCTTCATGAAAACATCCTCTATCTTCACAGTGCCTTTAAAGCAAGCGCCAAAAACATCCGAAACGGATGCCTGTAAACAAAAGCAAATAAAAGCAGATGGTGCTTCTCCTGACAGCGATCGTGACAAAAAAATGAATAAGCAACAACGCTGAGTCAACTCTTGCCGAACTTTCGTATGGTTTCACAATAACATGAAACCTAAAGAAGAAATACTTTCTCGTCCACTATACGGCAGCCTTGCCTGCCGGTTCTCTGCGCCACTCGGTTTAACTCCTCACTTGCACCAATTGCACTCGTACGGTTCAAAATGTTTGTAATCAATCCCGCCGTTGACTTTGGTGAAAGGTTCTGCCTCGGCTTCCGCGGTGGCCGGAGCAGCAAGGAGAGCTATAGGTAAGAGAACTGTCAGGATTCGTGCCCCATTCACACCTGCTGGATGGATGGAAAGTAAGGCAGAGCAATTTATGCACTTGAAGAGATGTTCAGGTTAGCTGCCAAGTTATTCCCCTGTTGTACTTTCTGGCGATTTTCAAAGAACCTTCGGGATGCTAGATATCACCCGGGTCACAGCAATCATAAATTTCTGCAGGGGACACATGGGACTCACTTGCTCCTGTGTATCGTGCCTTGTGTCTTTGTGTGTGTCTCGCAGAGGTATTCCTGGAGGTGTCCCTCACATGCATTCGCAACACGAGGAGAGCAGCAAGAGGTATTTTATTTTGGTCATAGATGAAGTCTTTTGGATATGTGCTATTCCGCGTTTGGAAGAAGACATGATATAGGATCTTGAAAGAAGTAACGCTTGCAAGAAACGCCTGAATTCAAGCATTCCGAGAGCATTAAGCACAGTACGTGAACGATGGACATGTCATGTCGACTGGAATGCCGCACGTAGAAACAAATACAGGTTGCAGAACATTTTTTAGATTGGCACAGAAAGCCCATTACGCGCCAGGTAGTGGCGCTGCAGCGCTCGACGACAATTGGTTATTATTCAAACAAGTCCGTGGACGCGAAGCCCACTTATTAGCAGGCAATGCTGTGAAAAGGCAAATCGCCATTCTTGAAGATAAACTCATTACTTGGCTTTTTCAGTAGCCTTGTCTCAACACGAACATCTGCCGACGTGTTCTGGATGTTGCGAAACCTTGAATTCAAGCTTAAATTGGTTGCAGCTGCAAGGGTTGTATTTCACGCATCGCTTAAGGTCACTATAGGATTAATCTAATTCGCAGGTCCGGAGCGCACCCTCCACTGCACTACAGAGTGCCAGAATCTGGCGGGGAGAACTCCCGAAGATTTTCCGTTTGGAGGACTCGCTCTTTGGCTATATAACCAAGCGGGGGCGTCCGCTCTGCTGAAGGAAATGTGACTAACAGATTTCTAGTCAAACGCCATACTTTCACCAGACCAATGCGCATCGCTCCGCTGATTGTCGTTCGCAGAAATTACATGCTTCAGCCCCATCTGCGTTTAGCAAAGCCTTGGTCCCAAAAGAGAAAAAACGATCACCCAAACTGCTGTGAATCTGAGACTGGAATTGGTCATTCGACCAACTCCCTGAGCTGATACCGCCTTGTGTACTCTCGTTGTCCATGTGATTGTCTGTACATGTTTTCATTTCATGTTCCACTATTCACCAGTACATGGCTACCGTGTGAGACTAGAGAATATTGCGTTTTGTTACTCGAACATATGCATGCTGGGCCACTTCGCTTAAACTGTATTATCTGAAAGTGACTTAAAGGCAGAAAATCATTAGATTTCGCGTCTCTTAAGCCATAACAAGGGTGGACAGCCAAAGGAGTGTTTAGTGAATGAGCCTTGGGGAACGCAAAGTGTTGGAGACGATTAGTTTATTTGCAAGCATTTAGGGTTTGTAAATGAAAATAATTATTTCGATTTTATTTTGTTTCAAATGTTATGAATAAAATCGCTCAAGAATAGTCCTCCTCGCAGCGAAACTAACTGCCATACTATCGTCTTCCTCAGAGGAGCCTTTGGATCATACTAGCAGAGTAAACTAGTAAAGTATTTGTTCACATCCAGGTATCGAATTATTATCTATTAATATCCTAGTCCGGTGCTCCCCTCGCTATATATGGCAAGCACAACTATCTTGCCGTGCGTAAAAATTGAGCAGGAGGTACGCGTGAGACAGCGCCCTGTGGAATTGTAGCGAGCGAATGATAGACATTAACTTTCACCTTGAGGCAGGCTTCAAAGCATAACCGCACATCTAGCAACGAAGCACAAACGAAGCATATGCGGTCGTAAAATATGATGAAAGACAAAGGAAGGCTGTAAGTAAATGCGCTATTCCCAGGAACACAAATGGCTGGAACCGGCCAGCCTAATTGCTGAGCTGGCCTAAACTCTAATCCACATCTGCACTTTCGGGAATCGGTAGATGCGAAGGCTCATACGTGAAAATAAAGGCAACCACTTCTCCGATGGCCAGCCTGGCTTTAACATAAAATAAAAGATCGAACGGAGCATCGGCCTCGAGTAATGTGCATTTTACGAGACCAGGTTTGATATATAACGTTGCAGCATTGCATTTTCATCAGCTATGCACATATATGACATACAGGACAATGCATGCCTTTCAGTCGCTGCGGTTAAGGCCCCAGAAATTTAAGCATGCACGGCTTCGGCTACGACGAAGAACGTGCAAAGCTTTTTGCTGCATTAGCCGGGTTTCTGTGTTTTAAAAAATCGAGAGTTTTAACGAAGTTTAACCTAACAGGGCATGCTAAGCCTTTTGACACAGATTGAAGTTGGTGAAGACGACGAGGTGCAATGCACAGCACGAGAGTTTATTGCAGTTTAACGCCAGACGTGATCGGCTCTCGTATAGTGGCCTGCGAAGATGATCTGTTCGCGCGGTCAATGGTTTGAAACACATCCGCGGCAGTATTTATTTTAGTTCTTCTGTTTGTCCAAGTCAATCTCAAGATCTTGCAAACCACAAGATTATTGTGTTTGTTTCACCTTGTTGGGTAATGTTTCAGCACTAAAAGGGAGCGGATATCTGATCCTTTTGCACAGTGTTTGATGAGCACACCTAACAGACACGCAGTGTTCTATGCAGCCAGGCTTTAGAAATATGGTGTGTCTGTGGAAGAGGGGCGAATAGGAACGTGAGAATAACCCGAATGTTCGCCAAGAAAGAGAACCGAACCGAACAAGTATTTTTTGTTTTCTTTGAAAGAAACCGAATAACGCACTTTTAGAGCAACTGTTCCAAACCACTTCGCAACATATTTGAGCCCCAGCCTTTGTGCAGCACAGAATACATTTATTTTTTTTTGCAGACAAAATGCTGACACATCTACCCCTGAGAGCTGCGTTAGGCATTCGAAAATTTCACCCAGTTTACGAGCTAACGATAAGGAGTAAAGAGTGACGTCATAGGAGCAATCTAAGCACTGCCCTAATGCACATTTCGCAATCCTATATCATTTAGGAGCAGAACGATGAGAAACACTCTCTTTATTAGCCGCTCTCTTACATCTTTTTTGCTAAAAATCTTAAAGGAATTGCCTAACTGCTCGACCTAAAGAGCACTACGTGAGATCAGTTTTTTATCATGAAACTCTTGTATGCGAAAAGTAGGTGCAAAGACTGAGACACGTGGTACCTTCCGAGTAATTGAGTGTCTCCTATAGAAGCTACAAGGTATAACCTGAATAAAATGGGCCAGTTGTTTCAACATCCGCAGTGTGGTTGCTGCGGGCGACGTAAATAAGCACACAAAGGTGGTCTTGGGGCAGCACAGATGTGATGAAATGAAAACGAAATATCAGATAGCTCTCTCACGTTGCTCGCCACCAGATGAGCGCCGCTTACGGGTTACGGAGTTTAAGGTACCTTTCGAGAATTTATCGGGCTAATACTTGTTTCAATACTCACCCTCTGATTGTATATCGAACCGCGTTCTTTTTGCGTTGTGCTTTGTGCGCAGCGGCGTACTAGCAGCGCTTATTTATTGCTCCTGCCGCTTCGTGCTAGCAGCGGAGCCTTGATCCTCGCCCGTCCCCGTGACCGGATCAAGTGTGTGCGTAGTGAGAGGACCGCGCAAATCATTGTCTGCTTTGTGAATTTCGAGCGTTCTCTTCACCTCTTAGTAGAATTTTATCTATAGACAGTCTTTAGACCATGAACAGATGAAATGAAATCTCTACAGGAAGGCAATAGAGGCTATAAAGTCTATAGGCTTTCTATAGAGCAATTTTATTAGGGATGGGCGAGTCATCCTCCTCTGCCTGGAGGTCAGTACGCCGAGCGGAGGCCCAATGCACGTGTGTTGGCGGCTGGTCGGGGCTTTTGGCTCGCGCGAAGCTTGCCTTAGAAATGACATACTGGTAGAGCACATGTCCTATTGTCCTCTGAGGCGAAGAACTTACGGTCCATTGAATACGCACACCGTTTCTCTTGTGCACGTATAAAATAATATCCGTCGTGAATGAGAGAATATGCGGTCGACGAACAAGAATAAAACATAAATATCACATATAACAGCGTAATATTTGTAAGTAATCCAGGGTCCTTCACATTTACTTTCAGCTAGAAACTGAGCTTTTACGTTGGCAGCAAAACTTTGCTAGTCAAACCAACGCTATAATGACGAAAGTGTTGGCTAAATGCGAGCTTCATAACGCAAGTAAGACGGCAGTGTGAAGCCGCGAGATGATTGGTGGAGAATGGCGTTCAGGAATGAAATCCCACTGCTCAACACGCGGAGGCAGTTAAAGCTAGCGTCATTTAGAGCGAGTGCAGGATCTGTTTCCAAGCAGTTAATGTGACGTTTATTTTATTTGCTTCTACATATTGCAACGTCGCTATGGCACGGGAAATAAAAATTCGCAGGTAAATGCTAACAGCCAGCACCAAACGAGATACTATGAAAACACAAGGAAACACACAATAACCATATGAGCGACATATCACAGTATCTAAAGACAGAGAGCTTTTATCGCCATGAAGAGAATTGCAAACTTCTATAGCGCTACGAAAACTGTGTTAAAGCAAGAAAGTAAAATGTGTGAAAGGCGTATTCTTCATTTCATGGTCGCTTCTCATAATGAAAGTTCCGAAAATGGCAACTAGTTGCCAGTGACTGCTATTTCAGAAAGTTTATTAACTTACGAAGAATATTAAAAATTCAGTTCCACCCTGCGGCCAAAATGGGGTGCGCCGCCAATTAGCAAGATGAGGTGGAGGCGAAAAACCTGTGTCATATTGTTGAAGTTTTCAAGAGACCGTCTTTTTTTGAACAGACTACTTTGTTTACATCTACAAGTTTATGGCTTTCGACCGAACTTAACTTATGCCTAACCTATATGCAAGCATAAGCTTTTCTATGTAAACTACTTGCTTTCTAGTTGAGAAACATGCAAAGTGCGGCGCAAATATTATAGGGTTTTTAGACTTTTGTTAGAACTCATTAGTGTTATAGACCACGACATATCCGGAGTGAAAATTGGGCGCACGTACATCTATTCCAGAACACTATTTAGGTAGTCGTCTTTTAACGAATATGTCAGCAAGCAACGCTAAGTACTCCTGCAGAATCATATAAAATATTTTGTAGACAATAATGATTATTCACTACAGGCGCACCACTTACAGCAGTCTGAGAAATACTTGTAAAGAGGCCATGAACAATGGGTGATTTCTAGGTGTAATAAAGCACGATATCATCAGCCTCTAGGCTCTTGTTTTCGGAGGTATAGAGGTGTATCAACTGTACTTAAAAAAAGAAGTGAACCAACAGATTAATTGTCGACGAAACTCCGTCATCAGTGCGTGTGCTAATAGCCCCGACAGGAACAAGTGACTTTTACTGTCTATTAGGAATGAAATTTCGCGGAAGCTCAAATCAGTGCTGTAAAGAAGAGCACACCTCCTTCTTAGACGGTGTTGAGATTATCAGAGAGATATTTGCTCACCCGACGGCCCGCGAGCGTGATGTAACACAATTGCTCATTACTGCGGCAGAGATGTGCGTCTCAGTGCTTATCTGCTACCGCTGAACCTTGGAAGATCGTTGATCCACGTCATGTTGGCTTCGTCTCCCCCACTCCACTTTTTTGCGTTTCATCCTCTTCCTACAGCCAACAAACTGGGGTCGTTACCACCCCTTTTCTCTCTTTAAAGTCTCTTCTTCATTTCCCATATGACTAAGTGGTGCGCAGAAACAGTGTATTGCCATGATTTCGATTTATTTTTTGTCACTCACAGTCCAACTTCGATGTCACACTAAAACATCTGTGAAATTGGAAGAGGAAGTTCACATAAAAGTAAGGTGGCTTAAAGTACAGCAGGACGGCTATGAAACCAAAGTATAAAACAAGTGCCATCAAATGAGCGGGAACTCTGCATAGTTCAAGTGAGGTGGACGCTGCAACTCTACACAAGTTATGAACAAAATGAAAATGCCCGACGAGGAAATGATTGGTGTTCAAATGATTGCACTCTTAATGGAAATTCCTAAAATTCCCTGACTCAAGAGATGATTGACCCGTTGAAACCAGGCTGAGCCAAATAAGCACCATATTTAGGGACTTCGAAGAAATTCCCACCCCTGAACGGCACACAGTCCACACGCGCCTTTTGCATTTGGAGTCAAAAAGCGGCCGCCGCAAACGCGTGCTCGGCAGGCGAGCACCCGTGTGCTGTGCGATGTCAGTGCACGTTAAAGATCCCCAGGTGGTCGATATTGCCGGAGCCCTCCACTACGGCATCCCTTCCTTCTTTTCTTCTTTCACTCCCTCCTTTATCCCTTCCCTTACGGCGCGGTTCAGGTTTCCGCGGATATATGACCGATACTGTGCCATTTCCGTTCCCCCAAAACCAATTATTATTACTATTATTATTAGCCGAGCACCACAACTGAGCGGTCACGGCGGGGCCCACTTGCCCCTCATCGTCCTAGACTACCTTGAGTTGGTATATTTCACTATTTTTATTATGATGATTGCCACCTGCTGGTTATCACTTGCAAACTCGTCATTGTTGTCCGCTATTACTAATAAAGCTTCAACACCAAACCTTCTCCTCTCCTGTAACGAAGACAATGGTATAATAGGAGACGCTCATTCTTTAACACGGTGTACATAACATCGTGAGGCATACAGTCGTGAGGCGTTTCCGTGGACAGTTTATTTTTTGGGCTCATCCATTTCACCAAGCAAGTCAGAGACGGCTGAGCTAACACACTCAGGACTGACGTCGCCTACGGGATGATTGTCTTTCCACCCGTATCCGTCGCTTGTGATGCTGAGACACGCATGTCTGAAAGAGAACAAAAAAAAATTGACCTTCAATTTTGCTTAATTAGGCCAAATTGAATTAGGTGATCTAGCATTTCGGTTTTCACCTAGAATGCGCTGTTGATATCCATTGTTCACGGATGGAAATTGTTCGGATTGCGATAATGGGTAATTCCGACATAGACGGGATTAGTCCTTGTACCACGCCTGGCGCAGTGGTGCAGTAGTTAATAAGTTCATAGATCCCTGAGAATCTTAATTCCCGTCCTTGTACAGTTGCGCAGTAGTTAAGCGATTAGCCAATGCAATGTATTGGCAAGTGCAGCCACTGTGGGTCTTGTGTGACCGAGGAACCTCTGGTGAAAAATCACTAATTGAACTGCCGCCTGCCAATTTGGGCAGTATATATATATATATATATATATATATATATATATATATATATATATATATATATATATATATATATATATACAGCAGACAAGGGAAAGGATATGAGGGGTGAAGAGACAAAAAGTATGTCTTTGAGAAGTGCCTACTTCACTCAACGTTTTCCTTGTGGAAGCCAACGGAACCTACTTTCGTATATATACTGTCGTGTATCAGTCTGTATACAATTGGGGTTTGCTGCCCCAGCGGCTAGTGCCGCCGAAGGAGAGAAAGCTGAGGAAGACGAAGCTGGCGCTCTCGAACTCTTCGCTTGGAGCTACGCTGTGTCAACACCGTGGAGTGATCCAACCCTCTCACAGCCCGTGGGCTTCTCCCGTTGTACTCGTCAATAAAAAGGATGGTTCCATTAGATTCCGCGTAGACTACCGCCGGCTAAACAAAATTACTCGGAAAGACGTCTTCCCCCTGCCTCGTATAGATGACGCGCTTGACTGCCTGCAGGGGGCAGAGTACTTTTCTTCGTTAGATCTGTGCTCTGGATACTGACAGGTGCCGATGGCCGAAGCTGATCGCCCGAAAACAGCTTTCATCACGCCTGATGGGCTGTATGAATTTAATGTGATGCCCTTCGGTCTCTGCAACGCGCCTGCAACTTTCGAGCGCATGATGGACAACATCCTACGCGGGCTGAAATGGCAAACATGCCCCTGCTACTTGGACGATGTTGTCGTATTCTCCCCGGATTTTCCGTCTCATCTTCTTCGTCTTGAGAGTGTCCTTCAGTGTGTCAGTGACGCTGGCCTGCAGCTTAATTGTGAGAAGTGTCACTTTGGTGCCCGACAGCTGACTATCTTAGGCCACGTCATCTCCAAGGATGGTGCCCTCTCGGACCCTGCCAGGCTACGAGCAGTTGCTGATTTCCCGAAGCCCACCTCCCTGAAAGAACTTAGAAGCTTTATTGGACATTGTTCGTACTTTCGTCGGTTCGTCAAGAATTTTGCTGCAATTATCGCTCCACTGACACAACTTCTCGCCGGCTGCCACGACTCACCGGCCTGGTCCACTGCATGCGACGAAGCTTTTGCCATGCTGCGCCATCTTCTCACCTCCCCTCCGATCTTGCGCCATTTCGACCCTTCCGCCCCTACAGAACTCCACACGGACGCCAGCGGCATCGGTCTGGGTGCCGTTCTTGCTCTGCGGAAACCTGGCTTCAATGAGTACGTTGTTGCTTATGCAAGCCGTGCACTCACAAAAGCGGAGACTAATTATTCCGTCACGGAAAAAGAATGTTTGGCAATTATTTGGGCGATCAAAAAATTTCCCCCTTACTTATATGGGCGCCCGTTCGCTGTCATCACAGATCACCATGCCCTTTGCTGGCTGTCGTCACTCAAGGATCCTTCCGGCCGCCTCGCTCGTTGGGCTCTCCGATTACAAGACTACGACATTCAGGTCATTTACCGCTCCGGACGCAAACACTCCGATGCTGACGCCCTCTCACGCTCCCCTGTGTCCTCTGAACTCGGCCAACCCTCTATTTCCAGCCTCACGCCTTCTTTTAATACCATTGACATGGCTTCTGAGCAGCCCAAGGATCCTTGATAGTTTCTATTCTCGACATCTTAGCCAACCGCTCTGCCAGCCCCCCTTCTAGAGCACTCCGTCGTAAAGCCCGTCACTTTGTCGTGCGTGACCAGCTGCTGTATCGTGGCAACTACCTACCATATGGTCGCCAATAGCTGCTCGTGATTCCCCGGCATCTCCGCTCCGCTATTAGTGCCAGTTATCATGATGACCCGCAATGCGCTCATGCCGGTCTGCTGAAAACTTTTACCCGCCTACGTCTTCGCTATTATTGGCGAGGCATGTACCGTTCTGTCAGTCAGTACGTCCGCTCTTGCCTCGAATGTCAGCGGCGCAAGGATCCACCAAAAGCACTCACCAGCTCCTCTGCAAGCTTTACCTTGTCCGGCCCGCCCTTTCGACCGTGTTGGAATCGACCTTTATGGCCCTCTTCCTAGCACTTCAGCTGGGCACTGTTGGATCATTGTCGCCATAAATCATCTCACGCGCTATGCGGAAACTTCCCCGTTACCAGCTGCAACGGCCTCCGACGTCGCCGGTTTCATACTTCAAAACATCATTCTTCGCCACGGTGCGCCTCAGGAATTGCTCAGCGACCGAGGTCGCGTCTTCTTGTCCGCACTCCTGGGGGCCCTTCTTCGGGAGTGTCACATCGTCCACCGTACAACTTCATCTTACCATCCCCAGACGAACAGCATGACCGAGCGCTTTAACCGGACCCTCGGCAACATGATGGCCAAGTACATTTCATCCGGTCACTCGAACTGGGACCGCATTCTACCATTCGTTACCTATGCTTACAATTCTGCAATGCAAGCAACTACTGGTTTTTCCCCGTATTTGCTTCTCTACGGCCAGGAGCCATTTTCAATTATGGACACCATACTCCCTTACCGCCCAGATTCTTCCGAATTTACAACCGTCTCTCAAGCCGCTGCGCATGCCGAAGAATGCCGTCAACTCGCCCGGTCCTTTACTGCCCACGATCAGTACTGTCAGAAAAGTGCCCCCGCCACTTCTACCTGTCTGCCGCCGGCTTACCTTCCTCACTCCTTATTTTGGCTTTTGGTGCCCTCCTCCAGCCCGGGCCTGCCGACAAAACTGCTAAGCAAATACCACGGCCCCTATCGCGTAGTTCAGCAGACAACTCCAGTTAACTACCTCGTCGAGCCCCTCACGCCTTCGCCTGATCATCGACGCCGCGACCGCGAAATCATTCACTTCGACCGCCTGAAACCCTACTACGACCCCGCCATCATCTCGTGCCCTTAGGCCGCCAGGATGGCGCCTTTTCACCCCGGGGGTATTGTAAGACATACAATTGCAGTTTGCTGCCATAGCGGCCAGTGCCGCCGAAGGAGAGAAAGCTGAGGAAGACGAAGCTGACGCTTTCGAACTCTTGGCTTGGTGCTACGCTGTGTCAACAAAGATTTTGCCTGTCCACATTTTATGTGCGTCTGATATGCGTCTTTACAATGTGCATGTGCGTGTTCGTGCGTGCGTGCGTGCGTGTGTGTGTGTGTGTGTGTGTGTGTGTGTGTGTGTGTGTGTGTGTGTGTGTGTGTGTGTGTGTGTGTGTGTGTGTGTGTGTGTGTGTGTGTGTGTGTGTGTGTGTGTGTGTGTGTACTATACAAACACACGCACACACGAAAGTATCTATCTCGGCCACATAAGGACCAACTTAAATGGTCATTCGTAACCTTTCTTACGAATGCGGCCAAATACCTTCAAGCGAGTCATAATTGCTTACCCCAAGTTCATCGATGAACGCTTCATTTTCCTTCGTTTGCATCTGTAAGTATAAAGAAAATACAAGTCGGACAACGGGTTTCATTGCGACGACTCCATGTATTTCTAAATTGACGATAAAGCTTAAAGTTACTGCCGCTCATTCTTGGCAGCATGCACAACTCGGAACGTTGGAGTTTGACAGGTGCATTTCTTACAGGAATAGGTGGGACCCGTGACGTGAAACAATTTAATTTGGGCCACTGGTTCAGTTTCGGTTCAATAGGCAAAGTGTTAGCGCTTGGAGGAGAAGCGATTATGGGTTAATTGCCGATATAGCTGAATCAGTATAACAAAGGAAGCTCCATCGCGCTTTACTTGGACAGGATGATGAGCTCAAAATCATTACGAAAAGGCCCGTTTATCGTAGTGTCAAGGGAAGAAATTATCAGTGGATTAACTTGGCTAACCCTGGAATTTACCGGAAAGAAAACACGCTTGCTAAGCGTCTGAGGCTCGTCCAAGGCAGCTCCGCTACACGCTCGCGACAGCCGTTCTATATATACCCCACGACCACGTCGCTATGGCATGGTATCACATGGTCTTACGACACCCCCTTCGGATGTCATCACGTGGCTTTACATCACCCCGTCGGATGTTATTAAGGTCAAAGGTGAACGCAAAGGTCACCCAACGTCAAAGGTCAAACGTCATGGGTCAAGGTCAGCGGTCAAGGATTCGACACCATAAGTGTACCACATACGGTCATACACGGCTAACGTGGTTGGGCTGGAGGCCGTTCAAGGTCATTCTCTGGCCTACGCGACGACAGCTTTACCCAGCGTAGTGAAGCTTTTCGCTTCAACAAGACAGAAAAAGGTTAACGACTACTTAATCCTGCACGCCGCTGGTATCTAAATCCATCGGAAAGTGTACCCTCCGATACACAGCAATGTTCAAAAACGAATCCATGAACTCACTTCATTGGTTGCTGCGGCAAGACCCATCCTGACACAGGTGTTGATCTGTTTCATCTGTGGCATAGGAGCAAGAAACGAAGGGGTCAGATGGCTGTCGTCAAACGCAACGTAGGTCACTGTAGGTAGGGTTAAGATTAAAAATGAATATAGAGGCTCCAGGCATCCCGCTTTCGGCAACAGCTTCTCCTGTCCATCGAATAAAAAGTTTTTCTGCTGTCTGTGGATTTGGATTGGATAATGTTCGTTTCGTCAAAATGCAGATGCAGACGGTCCGCGCTAGATGGCCTGGATCCTATGGTTAAGGCGGCCACCTTAGCGGCCCGCTCGGTGCCCAAGGCTTGAATGTCCGGGTGCGAGCTGACCAGAACGGTCTCCCACTCTAATCAAAATGGTCTATATGCTGTCCATAGACTTCTTATAGACTCTAATTCCTTCCTATAGATATTTCCTTTCGTCTTTTCATAGCCTATAGACTGTCTAAAAACAAATGTCCGCTGTAAGTGTATGGCAATAATTGGTATAGATTGTCTATATACTGTCTAAAGCATTTGTTTATGGAAAGTCTATAGACTTTACAGACAAAATTTTGTAGACAGCCTACAAACTGTCTAAATTAATTTTTGTAAGGGCATTGCTCAAGAGAAAGAACTTGTGCTACATCCTCCTGTAGAGGAGGAGGAAGAAAATTTATTTCCACCGAATATGTCGCGGTAGCCACCTCTGCTTGCGCACGCAGACGTCCGGGGAGGCAGTCTGTCGCACCACAGCCGGAGGATGCGTCCGACCCTGTCTAGGAGAAGAGGTCTTCAGCCTCGGCCGCCAGGCGGACGGCGAAGCACTGAGTTTTTTCAACGGATCTTCTTAGCTTGGTTCTTCTTTAGATTGCCATAGTATGTGTTCATATGTGGCTGTTTCGCCACAGAATCTGCACTCGGGGTTAAAGTCATCCGGTTACATTTTTGCCTATAAATATGGGCTACGAAAGGACCTCTTTGGAGTCTCCTTCAGGTGGTCTCTTGCGCCTTACCCAATATTTTGTCAGGTGGCGGAAATTGGTGCCCTTCCAGTTTTTAATGGCTTGTTATATCGTGGAAAGATGCCAGCTCCTCCTTGGAGTAACGAAACCTCTAGCCATGTTGTGGGCCACTTCGTTTCCCGTATTAACAGAAAGGAGCCGAAAGAAAAGGTGCTATAAGGACCCAACGGCTACGTTTAGGCCTGTAGCCTTAGGTGGCATTTCTTGTATATATGAAACGAAAGCATGAAAAAGTTGCCGGATTTAAACTTTAATATTACGCGCTTGTGGACGTCGATATACCTAACTGGTAGGGGCCGTGTTCTTCATCTTGTATCCGGATATACGATTGCCGGGTGGAGAGAAATTCTCTAATGTACTGAAACGTGTTGTGTCCACAGTTGGTTTGGGAGAGGTGACCACCTGGGGGGCTCTTACGTGCACTTACATCGCACAGTACACGGGCACCTTTTGCGTTTCGCATCCATAGAAACGCGGCCGCCGTGGTCGGTTTCAAACCCGGGTAAAAATTGCTTTTTGGGGAAAGGAAATGGCCCATTATCTGTCTTACATCTCGGCCGACACCTGAACCGCGCCGCAAAGGAAGGGATAAAGGAGGGAGTGGAAGAAGAAAGGAAGAAGGAGGTGCCGTAGTGGAGGGCTCCGGAATAATTTCGACCACCTGGGGATCTTTATTATTAACGTCCACTGACATCGCACGGCACACGGGCCCCTTAGCGTTTCGCCTCCATCGAAATGCGGCCACGGGTATGAATTCGTTTTCTGGCGGCAAGAAATGGCCGCTACCCCTAGCATCGAGCAAACAAACCACGCTCGAACGCCAGAAGAAGAGGAAGAACACCAGTAGGGTGCCTCGATGCGCGCGCACCCGCTAGCGGGTGCGCGCGTATCGAGGCACCCTAACGCTTAGGCTTGCGCAGCGCTGCCATACGGCCAACAACAACAACATACCAGAGAGGAAGCAGGAGAGGAGGCGCTAAGCCGATGCCGCCGCTTATATGTGTTCCCTCAAACCGGGTCGGGCCGAGTCAAACCGCCCCCTGCAGTCGAGATGGCTCATCTCGACTCGATGGTCACTTAGCTGGACCCCCTAGCGCATACACGAGCCTGACAACCGATTATCAGCTAGACATCCTACTCGACCCGACTTTTGTCGCGCTCATGTAAACTCCGAGGGTGCCAAATATGATACCGATGGTGGCGTGCACGAGGGACGCAGTGAGGTCGATATGACGCTGCAGAATTTTATAGAACAGGCTCACTATTTTACATCTACCTCCAAGCGGTTAGCCGTGCAACAAAGAAGGTATCGAAAAAATTCTGCCTTGAAAGCATTCATAAAACTAGTTGTACGGTCCTATGAATGTGCATGAACAGACGTCAAGGTCCGCAATGCGTGATGCTAGCGCCCGCCCGAAGCTAACGAAATATACTCATTCTTAAACCAAAATGTAACGCTATCTTCAGCTTATTTTTTCAAGCGAATGTCTTTCAGTTTTCTAACGATGGTTAACGGAGATTCGAGTCATCCAACAATTCGTTAGAGGTACGGTGCGATTTCAGTTCACTTCAATTAACCCCACGTGGCAAAAACATCCGGAGCCTTCCACTACGGTGTCCTTCACAGACAGAATCACTTTTCGACATTTAGCCCCAAAAACCAAAATCAAAATCATAGTGGTTTAACTCTGATAAACCGATGGTGGAACGACAGCTTTCTTTTTGCTTTACTATGCCTTTGCTGTTTCTTGTCTCTTGGCTCGACTTGTTTACGGCTGTTATATGTACTTGGATTAAGTGCTCAGTAGTAAATTTTAACCACTCAAACTGGGTCAAATTAGAGTGGGGCCAGTTTGGAGGCCACCATCGGGTTGGTCATAGTCAAACTGGCCTCGATATCAATTTTGGTCCAAATTCGAGGTTAAATTTCGGGGTGGGGTGGGTCAAACTTGGAAATGGAATAGGCGAAATTTAGAGATCTCTGTCGTATTTCCCTGAGTAAAATTACCCTGGATATTTATTTGGGTTCAAATCCATAGTCAAAAGTCAGGAGTGGGGGTGCGCCAAATTTTAATATAGGCTAGGCGAAATTTGGGGGTAGATACATTTTGCCCGCAGCCAGTTTAGTTCTGATATCGATTTTGGTCTTATTCGGAGGCCAAATTTTGACTGTGGGTTGGGCCAAATGAGGTAATATCCCGGCTCAAATTTTGGTCACCATCGTATGCCAATATTCAGATTAGCTTGGACATTGATTTTAGTTAAAATTGACGGTCATAATTCGGTAGTGGATTCGGCCATATTCGAAAATGGCAATAAGCAAATTCGGAGGTCACTATCGTGGTGGCCATAGTCAACTTAGCCTCGATATATGTACTGGTGTAAATCGATGAAGGTTAAAGTTCGGGTTTGGTGTCGGCCTATGTTGGTAACGAGCACAGCCGAGTTTGGGACACCATCGCATTGGCCGTAGTCAAAGTATGCTTCTGCATCTCTCTTAGTCCTGTTTCTATGAAAGTTCAAAGGTTATTGTAATGTATGAGGAACTACCGAACTGAAACTCGGGATTCGCTGTTAGTAAAGGTATCGGTCGAAAACCACAGCGCTCGCGTCAGCACTGGCGCTCGCTTGCTATTCAGTGTGGGTGTAAGTTGGACAAACAGGGAGAGGCCTTTTGACAGGCTGGGTGTAGGCGATGACGAGGGACCAAGGGAGTTAAAAAGGAATGTAAAACGTTTTAAGGTCTAACACAATCAGATTGGGTTGTTAACATAGTCAAGGGTTTGACGAAACTTCATCTGGTCCTGCACGGGATGAAGTGAATCACGATCACTAAGCTTGATCAGGGACAGTGATTCATTTCAAGTGAATCAGATGTGAGCGTTATTATCTGAAATACGGGGCAGCTCTTTAGGTTTTGACTTCTGGACATGCTTTCCTTGAAGCGTTTCGAGCATGGGTTTGGGGCTTTCCTCATTCGTGCGTTTGTTAGCGCTCACTCGTTCTTGGAGAGTCCGCGTTTGTAATGTTTGTGTGTGATCGTTCTTTGTGCTTTTGCATCTCTCGTCATGTGCATTTAATAGCTGGGTTTGGCTAACACTGTTGTCCACATTCGTCATATCCATCTCAGCAGCCTCAGCTTGAACGCGCGAACCCACTTGAAATGAAGGAGATAAAAAAATGGTAGCCGATTTGCGCAAATAGGCCAAATGCGGATATGTGCACCAGCAGTGCGTGTTTCTCAATTCCTCTGTCACTAAACATTGAAACTCTGCGGTGTTTGTCGCGGTGTGTCTTGTAAATAAAAGCTGAGCTACCTGCTTAATAAAGTACGATATATATATATATATATATATATATATATATATATATATATATATATATATATATATATATATATATATATATATATATATATATATATATATATATATATATATACAGGTTTGTCAGCTAAATGTAACCAAGGTTTTAAAAAACACGGAATGTCCTAGCCACGTGAGACCAACTAAGGGTTGTATAGAGTATATAGCAAGTGCGTGAGTCATGTGCTTTATGTTGTATTTCGCGGGCTTTCTTTGGAGATCGGAAAAAAAGACACATGTGAGGGTTTCCTCGTCGTAATTGATAGAAGGGGGTCTCTGAAGGTGCTCCAAAACTTCTCAAATTCAATTTGTTGACTAAAGTCTATATTTATTATTTACATAATGAAGCTAAACTAAACCATTCATTAATTCCGAAACATAACTTGCCTGTGGTGCCCAACATGGCTGTTACCAATATGCAACTTGTTTCGCAGTGTTGTCTCTAATAATTTACTTTTTAACCCTTGCCTCAAGTTAGCTTGGACACCTGGTATATATATATATATATATATATATATATATATATATATATATATATATATATTGTAGGGGTGTGTTTATTCGGTGAACCCAGATGATTCCAGCCGCTCAGGGGAGACTCGCAGCGAAGCGTCAGGCGTGGCGAAAGAGCAAGGCAGCGAACAACTTCTTCGTCCTTGAGAGCGGCAGCACGCGACGCATGTCAGTGGTTATATCGATGAAGATTACCACACTACAGTTTCCCCCCCGGGCAGAGAAGGAGCCATCCTGGCGACTCATGGTGCCGAAAGGACAGACGGATCGTAGTAGGGCTTGATTCGGTCCACATGAACTATTTCGCGTCCACGGCGACGCAAGTCCGCAGATGGCGTAACGGGCTCAACTACGTAGTTCACAGGAGATGTTTTTTGAAGCACTCGGTATGGACCGTGATACCGAGCAAGAAGCTTCTTTGACAGGCCGGCGGTTGTGGCAGGAACCCAGAGCCACACCAGGGAGTTGGGCGTATATGAAGGCGCCTCACCAGTGTCACGATGGTGTTTTTGTTGCCATTGATTTTCCTTTGTGAGCGAACGAGCGAGCTGACGGCATTCTTCTGCATACTGGGCGGCGTCCGAGAGTGGCGTCGATTCAGAAACATCAGGGCGGTAGGGAAAAAGCGCGTCCATTGTGCAGGTTGGCTCGCGCCCGTAAAGAAGAAAAAAGGGAGAGAATCCAGTGGTGGTCTGTATCGCAGTGTTGTACGCGTAGGTTACGAAGGGAAGAACGTGGTCCCAGTTGGAATGAGCGTCGTTGACGTACATGGCCAGCATGTCACTCAGAGTACGGTTGAAGCGTTCTGTCAGGCCATTCGTCTGAGGGTGGTAAGAAGTAGCGGTGCGATGAATGATGCGACATTCTTTCAGTAGGGCCTCGAGAGCGTCGCTCAAGAAAACGCGTCCGCGGTCACTGAGCAGTTCCTTCGGAGTCCCGTGGCGAAGAATCAAGTTGTTGAGAATGAACAAAGCAACGTCTCTTGCAGAGGCAGAGGGTAACGGTGATGTTTCAGTGTAGCGAGTCAGATGGTCTACTGCCACAATAATCCACCGGTTTCCAGCAGGAGTAGTCGGAAGAGGGCCATAGAGATCTATGCCAACGCGGTCAAACGGACGAGCAGGGCAGGGTAACGGCTGCAACGAAACAGAGGACTTCTGAGGAGTTTTTCGGCGTTGACAAGATTCGCAAGCGCGCACGAAATGTCTTACGAAGCGGTACATTCCACGCCAGTAAAATCGCAGACGTAGGCGTGTGTAGGTTTTCAATACGCCACCGTGAGCACATTGTGGGTCACCATGGTACGCAGCACAAATGTCGGCGCGGAGATGACGCGGGATGACTAGAAGCCACTTCCGTCCATCAAGCAAATAATTGCGGCGATAGAGAAGACCGTCACGAATGGAGAAGTGGTGTGCTTGGCGGACGAGCGCTTTGGAGGAATGACCGGGAGTAGGACTTGAGAGAAAATTCAAAAGTGCATTGATCCAGGGGTCATTCCGCTGCTCGGTAGCCATGTCGATAGTTGTAAGAGTCGACATATCGTAGGCACAGACGTGGTCAGACGAATTATCTCTAGGCAATGGCGAGCGGGAAAGAGCATCCGCGTCCGTATGCTTCAGCCCTGATCGATAAATGACATGAATGTCAAACTCCTGGAGACGAAGAGCCCAGCGAGCAAGGCGACCGGATGGGTCTTTCAGAGAGGCAAGCCAGCACAAAGCGTGGTGATCGGTCACAACGTAAAACGGTCGACCATACACATAAGGACGAAATTTTCCGATAGCCCAAATAATGGCCAAACATTCCCTTTCTGTGACTGAATAATTAGATTCTGCCTTTGTCAATGTTCGGCTGGCGTATGCCACAACATACTCGCTGTAACCAGGCTTACGTTGGGTAAGGACGGCACCAAGCCCAATACCGCTGGCATCAGTGTGGATCTCCGTAGGCGCAGCCTGATCAAAGTGGCGTAGAATGGGCGGCGAAACCAAAAGGCGACGTAAAGTGTCAAAGGCTTTATCGCAGGCTGGAGTCCAGGCGGAAAGGTCGGAGCTGCCGGCAAGGAGCTGGGTCAGAGGAGCGATGATAGAGGCGAAGTTCAAGATGAAACGTCGAAAGTAGGAGCAGAGGCCGATAAAGCTCCGAAGCTGCTTCAGGGAGGTTGGCTTCGGGAACTCTGCAACTGCGCGAAGTTTGGTGGGGTCGGGAAGAATGCCGTCCTTAGAAACTACGTGGCCTAAAATTGTGAGTTTTCGAGCGGCAAAGTGGCACTTCTTCAAATTCAACTGAAGCCCAGCGCCGGCGAGACACGTGAGGACATCCTTTAGGCGGAGAAGGTGAGAAGAAAAGTCGGCAGAAAAAACTACGATGTCGTCCAGATAACAAAGACAGGTCTGCCACTTGAGTCCACGAAGAACAGTGTCCATCAGGCGCTCGAAAGTAGCCGGGGCATTGCAGAGGCCAAAGGGCATAACGTTGAACTCGTATAATCCATCCGGTGTTATAAAGGCAGTTTTCGAGCGGTCATTATCAGCCATCGGTACCTGCCAGTAGCCGGAGCGCAAATCCAAAGAGGAGAAATACTCGGCTCCCTGTAAACAGTCCAAGGCGTCGTCGATTCGCGGCAAAGGATAGACATCTTTGCGCGTGATTTTGTTAAGCCTACGGTAATCGACGCAAAACCGGATGGAACCATCTTTCTTGGTGACCAAAACAACCGGAGAAGCCCATGGACTGTTAGATGGCTGTATGACGCCCCGGCGAAGCATGTCGTCCACGTTGTCAGCAATGACTTGGCGCTCAGAGGCCGACACGCGATAAGGACGCTGTCGTAAAGGTGCGTTTGTACCAGTGTCGATTGCGTGCGTAACGACAGACGTGCGACCCAGAGCAGTGTGAGGAAGGTCGAAGGCAGAAGTGAAGTTCTGTAGAAGAGCAGCGAGTTGATCGCGTTGTGCGGGTGGGAGATCTGCGTCAATAGCTTGTTGAAGAACATCGGGTGGTGTCGAAGCGGTCGCTGTATCGCAAGAGCTGAGCACGTTAACGTCTAATGAAGTAGGCGTTGCAGGAAGAGTATTTACAAGCGCGGGATCAAGTTCTTCAATGCGACCGAGACACTCGCCGCGTAGCAGGACGGACGGGCACGAAAATGGATTTGAGACGTACATTGCACTAAGGCCATCTTCGATCTTGAGGACCGCAAATGGAAGCAGGAGGCAGGGATGGCGTGAAGCGGCGTCGGAAGGTGTGAAGAAGACAGTCGAACTAATAACGCTTTCACAGGAGAGTGGAACGAGGGCAGCAGAAAATGGAGGAATGTCTGTGTCACTGGCGACGAGGAGTTTTGCAGGCCGGGTAGGGACGTCACACAAGACGGTATCACAAAGAGGTAAAAAGGAAACTTCCGCGCGGGCGCAGTCAATAACGGCATGATGAGTGGAAAGGAAATCGTAGCCCAGGATGATGTCGTGTGAGCAGCGAGACAGTACAATAAACTCGATGGTGTATAAGACGTCTTCGATGAGAACACGGGCCGTGCACGCCGCTGAGGGATGAATGCGCTGTGATGAGGCGGTGCGAAGCGAAAAGTCGGAAAGTGCGGTGGTCACCTTACGAAGACGACGGCAAAGAGCTTCACTGATGACTGATACGGCAGCGCCCGTGTCGACTAGAGCGAGTACTGCGACGCCGTCGACAAACACTTGAATTACGTTAGTGGGAGAACACCGAGGACTTGAAGAGTTCGAACCAAGCGCAGTTCTTGCCCCGGGAACTGCGACTGTTAGTTTCCCTCAACGGTGCCGGTAGAACGTCGGAGTGGGGACGGGGAACGGCGACGAGGGGAAGGTGATCGGCGAGCTGTGTACGTTTGATTGTCACGAGATACAAATTCGGAACTGGGCGGATTTCTCGGCGAGGGCTGGTCTGTATTGTAGGAGTAGTTCCATAGTTCAGGTCGAGAAGGTGGAAGGCGTTGGCGGCAAAGGCGTGCGACATGGCCCGGCAGCCCGCAAGAGTAGCAGATTGGTCGGTTGTCCGCGGTACGCCAAGGGTTCGTAGGGCGTTGGCGTACCCTTGGAATAGGGACATGGAATGCAGACCCAGGCAAAGGCGAAGGAAGGTTGGAAGGAGCGGCCTGGTAGGAAAGAGATGCTGATGGCATGAGCGGCCTGGCCGCAACTTGGGCGTAAGTCAGTGGTGCCGTTACTTGCGCTGGCACGGGGCTGGGCGGCAGCACAGGGCTGGGCGGGAGCATGGAGCTGGGAGGAAGAACGTCAGCGATGTGATCTTGAACGGCACGCCGTATGGTAGGGGCCAAAGACGGAGCCATGTCAGGAACAAGGCGGCCACTATCCTGTAACTGAGGGACCAGCGATAGCTGGCGGGCGACCTCTTCTCGAACGAAGGCTTTGATTTGCTGAAGTAAAGGGCTGTCCTCTGATGGGGTAGAACCGCCCAGCGCAAGTGTAGAGATGGCGTCGTCTCTAACACCGGACCGCCGGGTAGAAGCGCGCTTCTTACGAAGCACGTCGTAGCTCTGGCAAAGCTTGATCACGTCACTCACCGTGGCAGGATTTTTTACCCAGAGCATTTGGCACGCGTCGTCAGAGATGCCTTTCATGATGTTCTCGATCTTATCCGCTTCAGTCATTAGCGGATCGACACGCTTGCATAGGTCCACGATGTCCTCTATATAACTAGTGAACGACTCATCGACTTGCTGAGTGCGCTCACGCAAGCGTTGTTCTGCCCGGAGCTTGCGAACTGCAGGGCGGCCGAACACTTCTGCAAAATTCTTTTTAAATGCAGACCAAGATGGCAGGTCTGCCTCATGGTTGCGAAACCAGAGGTTCGCCACGTCAGTCAGATAAAAGATTACATTGCTTAGCTTGATAGCGTCGTCCCATCTGTTGTAGCTACTGACGCGCTCATATGCCGCCAACCAATCGTCGACGTCCTGGTCGGCTGTGCCACTGAAGAAGCACGGATCACGCTGCCGTAGAGCTCCAGAACACAGCACGGTGGTTGGGAGGGGCGACGATGTCGTGGCAGTGTCATCCGGCATGCTGGAAGCAGAGGGTAACGTGCGGCTTCTTAGTTCCAGGGTGGACGGGAACGTACCCAGCACCACCTGCACCAATTGTAGGGGTGTGTTTATTCGGTGAACCCAGATGATTCCAGCCGCTCAGGGGAGACTCGCAGCGAAGCGTCAGGCGTGGCGAAAGAGCAAGGCAGCGAACAACTTCTTCGTCCTTGAGAGCGGCAGCACGCGACGCATGTCAGTGGTTATATCGATGAAGATTACCACACTACAATATATATATATATATATATATATATATATATATATATATATATATATATATATATATATACAGGTTAGGACCAGACAATCTTCCTAAAAGAGAACGTACTGCTCTAGAGGCGCTCAGGAACCATACCGTCATCGTCATAAAACCAGCTGATAAGGGCGGAGGCATTGTTATCTTGAACAGGGATGACTATTTAGCAGAAGGCATCCGACAGCTTTCTGACAATCATTTTTATAAAGAACTGCATTGCGACCCCACCGACGAGCACTCAAAAGCTATATCTGACATTCTTCTCGACCTCACAAAACACAATGAAATCTCCCGAAACTATACAAGGCACTCACGGTCACCCCTCCTTCTCCTGGGCGTTTCTACATGCTCCATAAATTACATAAAGCCGGTATTCCTGGACAGCCAATAATTTCAGGAATCGGCACTATCAGAGAACCAATATCAAAGTACATTGACGCTATAATTAGCCACATTCCAGCTACACATCTATCATACATCAAAGATACAAACCACTTTCTCCGCCAGATAGACAATATAAAAACATTACCTGCAGGAGCCTTTCTTGTGACCATGGATATAACATCCTTATACACAAACATTCCCCGTGCCGACGGCATTGCAGCCCTTTTGGAATCTTATGAACTGCAGATCCCTCATGAATCTCAAAGCCTTAGGAACACTAGCCAAAATTGCGTTAGAGTATAATAGCTTTGAATTTGATCTTCAATATTATCTGCAACTAAGTGGCACCGCTATCGGAACAAGAATGGCCCTAAATTATGCCACCATCTTCATGCATCTTATAGAGTCAAAATTTCTTTCTTCTTGTCCAATTCAGCCGTACTTTTGCAAGCGCTATTTGGATGATATTTTTATAATATGGACAAACACAGAACAAGAACTTATCCGTTTCGTTGACAGTTTCAAATCCGT
The DNA here is from genome assembly GCF_052857255.1 of Amblyomma americanum. Lineage (NCBI taxonomy): Eukaryota > Metazoa > Arthropoda > Arachnida > Ixodida > Ixodidae > Amblyomma > Amblyomma americanum. Next base: position 68,999,358 of record NC_135504.1, read on the forward strand.
ACACCCAAACATAAAGTTTACGCACACCTACTCAGCCAGTCAAATCAATTATCTTGATGTTGACATTCTGGTGGACAATGAGTCAGTTCTACAACCGTTTATAGAAAACCAACCGACTCACAAAAATATCTACATTTTCAAAGCACCCATCCCCGTCACTGCAAAACCACCATCCCTTATTCGCAGGCCCAACGTTTTCGAAGAATCTGCTCTAACGACCTAGACTTTCATGAAAACTCCGAACACATGCGCAACGTGCTCTTAACGCAGCGCTATCCAGGTTTCCTTATTGATGACGCCATAAGCAGAGCTTCAAATCTGAACAATAGACAAATACTCCAGGGGCACCGAATAGATAACCGTAATGATTACACTACAAACCTTATTCTCACATTTAACAGTAACGCACAGAACATAAACGGCACTTTAACATAATAAGCACTTTAATATTCTCCAGCAAAGTCAACGACTATCGAAAATATTTACATGCACACCCCGCGTGATTTACAGGCGTGCCAAAAACATTCGGAACCATCTAGTTCACTCCAAGGAACACAATACCCCAAAATATGGATGCCAGCCCTGTGGTAAAGGTCGCTGCAAAGTTTGCAAGCACATGCAGACTACGTGTTCCGCAACTAGTACGAGGTCAGCTTTCCAGCATTCAATCAACGGTAACTTTGACTGCGACTCATCGAACATTATTTACCTTCTTGAATGCACTGTGTGTAACCAGCAATACATGGGACAGGCAAACACGGCATTCCGCATTCGATTTAACAATCACCGCGCACACACCAAGTCTCTCCCATACCTTCCCTATCCAATAATGTAAACGCAGAAGGACACCCATTTGACCAACTAAAAGTAACAATTATTCAAGGGGGCTTCAAAAACAAGCGAGAACGTAAACAGCGTGAATCCTATTTTATCCACAAGTTTAATACTATTCAAGAAGGTCTTAACGAAAAGCCTGGTAACCTTTCTTTTATTCACGACCTCCAAACAAAATGATACTACACTTCTCGTTAATTGGCTAACTCAGATATACCATTTGTAACTCCTAGTGTATATCCCAGGCAATCATACCCTCCTTACTTACACTATCCTGCCTCATGCAGTATTGATAAGCTTTTGACGTTCCTTTCTTACATTTCCCGACAATTTGAAATCTTTGTACACAGCTAGCCCAGCCCTCCTCCCCTACAAACAAGTATTCTCGGCGAAGTCGTTTCAACGACACTCCCAGGGAGAGGGGTGCACCATTCAGTGAAACCCAGACCCCCTGACTAAGTTCTTACACATGTGCTCGTTAACGTAGCCCACTCCTTCCTTAACGTTCTAGTCCTCGGCTCATGGGAAATTAGTGAGACCCCCAAAAGACGCCTGGATTGGCCTGTTCGTCGCTGCCAGTGCCATTTGTGCAGCGGCTCCTCTTTGGCCACGCATCTGCAGCGGCGCCCTTTGTGTTTGTGCATTTTGTTCGTGTGTTTTGTTTGCACGTTTTGCTTTCGTACGACTGTGGTTGCCGCGCAGCCCATGTCCCCCGCACCATCTTCCTCTCCCTTTCTCTCGTTTTGCCATCTCCTTTTGTACCCCATCCTTCCTTACTATACTAGTGTTTCCCCTTTTTTTATTTTCTTTCTATTTTTTTGCTTCCTCCCCGAATATTGTCCCTGTCTGCTCCCCGCACCCCCATCTTTATTTTTTTATTTTTGTTCAATTTTTGAACTGTTGTTGCTATTTGCTTGTTACACTCCTTTCTCCCTCCTCTGCAGCTCACAAACTAAAAACGTCCATCTGACGTGAGACCACTAATTCCTGAAGACCGCACCGCGGTCGAAACGTTGATAAATAAATGTGTCTCTGTAGAACTGCCCACTTCTAAAATCTTTATTCTGTGGAGCCAACGCAATTTACGTTCGTAATATATATATATATATATATATATATATATATATATATATATATATATATATATATATATATATATATATATATATATATATATATGACCAGGTAAAGGAAACGAGCGGCCTTTTGACAAACTTATGACAAACTTATATATATCGAGGCTGATTTATTTTCTTCTCTAGAACAGATTGTCCAAACAAATGTTGGTGCGTATGTGTAGCGCCATCTTTTCGGACTAACCTGAGCTATATACGTCAGTTGCTGTGGCAGCCGCTAGATGGCACTACATATAGAAAAGCTGCTTGGACATGGCCGTCGGAGGTGGACGTTTCTCTGGGAGCTGCAGCGACTACCTCCGAAGCTAAGGGCTTTTGGTATTTGCGCTTGTATACATGCTGTCGGGCGGTAGTTTTAGACTGAGTTAAGGGTAGCGAGGCCAGCGGAGCTGTGTGAGAATATTCTTTGGCGAACTTTTACGTTGCGCAGAGCCGAGGGCTATCTGAATAGGAATTTTGGCGGGCTTTCACAAGGCGTAGTCGGCCGGACGATGGGTCGGCAAGCTATTAAAGTTAAGGTGGACGGGGACGGGGAGTTAGTACTGTGCCAGGAGTGCGACCGTTGGTGTTATTTAGATGAGACTGGGTTCAGTAGCTTAGCCGAGGCGGATGAGGCTAGCTTCGCGTGTAAGATGTGTAAGCGGTTCGAGGCCGCCGTTCATACGTTAAGAGGGGAATGGGAAGCTGGGTTCAATGCACTTAATGCGGACCTGAAGGTAGAACGAGAGGCACGGATTAAGCTGGAAGCTCAGGTCGCCGATTTGATTAAAAAAGAGGAGGATAATGCCGCCCTGTTTAAGCGAATTGTGGGCGAGATGATAGAAGAGCGGGAAAAGCGGACCCAGCTTGAAAAACAGGTTGAAACGCTCAGGTCGCGGCCGGCTGGGCACCGCAGTTCGGAGAAGTGTCAGGTGGAGGACGAGGCTCGTCGATACTACAGTGCTTTAGCGCAGCGAGCATTGAGGGAGAAGAATGAGAAAGAGATGAAAGAGGTTAAAGCGGGCATGGAGACTCGCGACAATAGCGTACAGCGGCAGGAGAGTCAGCTAGAGCTATCCGGAGGCCAACAGATGGAGTTAGGAAGCGAACGGTTAGGGCGCAGGAGGGTTCTGGTGGTCGGGGACTCGAACGTGGCGAGGGTTGAGGGAGGCGTTCTGACGGCAGTGAAGGCCGACAGGCGGGTGCAGGTGGAGGCTCAGTCGGAGAAGTGCATGGTGGATGCAATGGCCAAAGCCCGGCAGGTGGTGGTGGGCAGCATGATTGGCGAACACCTTGTCGTTATATATGCTGGTCTCAATGATGGGCTGCAGGGGAGGAGCCAGAATCTTGAGACGTAGTTGGAGGTGGGGATGCGTAGGCTTAGAGAGGCCTCTGAGAGTATGCATGTGACCATATGCACAATCCCAGAGGTCCAGAGGCAGGCTCGCGAAACGGAGAGGAGGGTTGTTGAGGCTAACCGTGTAATTAGGCTATTGAGTCGACGACTAAGATACGGGGTGATGGAAGTCAACAGGGAAGTGTACGAGGTTAGGCCCCACCCTTTTTCACAGGATGGCATCCACTACGGTGGTGCCACTGGCAAGAGGGTGGGTAGTAGGATAGGTCGCCAGGCAGCAGCTTTTTTGGGGGGACCCAGAGCTCTGAAGGAACCAGTGTAGGGAAGGAAGAATTAAGATCAAAGGGACAATGGAACCATAGGGGAAGAAAGAGACACAAGCGCCAGGGCAAAGTTAATTCAGATATAGGTTTCATTAACATGCAAGGTGGCAGGAATAGACTGAAATGGGAGGACATAGAAGAACAGTTAAGGCAGGAGGAATTAATGGTATATGATTTAGTGGAAACATCTTAGAGACATGGAGCAACCACCCTGTAACCCAGACTACGCATGGGAATATTGCAATAGAACAGAGGGCAGCAGAAAGGGAGGTGGAATTGGGGCATTCATTCATAAAAGTATGAATTTTCTAAGGGTTAGACTGGGATGCAAGGAACATTTATGGCTAAAAGGAACAGTGGCAGGCAAGCAAACACTCCTTGGCATTGTATACCTTTGGACAGGGACTAATGCCAAAGAGGAAAACAGGAAAATGTTAGAATGTATTGCATGCGACATTGATGAGCTAGGAGGACAGGGCGAGAAAATTATATCAGGCGACATGAATGCACACATAGAAGACCTGGATGGGTACACGGATTCGGCAGGAAGCATGCTGCAGGACATGTGTGACAGGCATGATTTAGTTGTATGCAACAGCACCGAGAACTGTGAAGGGCTCATAACATGAGAGGCGGGGAGTCTGCACTCGACGATAGATTATGCGCTAATGTTACAGAGGATGTATAATAGATTAGGGGTAATGAACATAGATGAAGATGGTTCCAGAAGTCAAGGTAGTGACCACAAGCGTATCAAGTTGAGCTTCAGAAGAAAAAGCAATGTAGGACTGAAGCGAGATGAACAATCAGGGGAAAATTTTTACTCAGAAAAGCAATTGGAAGCAACAGCCAAACAAATCGAGAAAGTAATTTTTGTGGATAGTGAAACAGATTGGACTTATAACAAATTAACTCGATTACTGGAGCTAGAGCTAACTAAGGTGCCAGTAAAACTAAAAGGGAAAAGATGCAAACACAAGAGTTGGTGGGATGAGGAGGTCAAGAGGGCAATAGAGAAGCGCCAGGAAGCGTCCAGGGAACACAGATTTTCCAAGAAGAGGGGGGAACCAAAACCTGAAGTAGACAGGAAATGGGATACCCTCATAAAGTGTAGAAGGGACGCATCCTATTTGATTAATGAGAAAATGAGAAGAAAGGGCGCCCAATGGATGTCATAATAAAAACATAGGGTCACTGACCAAGTCAAAATTTTAAAGAAACGTATTGACGTTTCGGAAGCCCTACGGCTTCCTTGTTCACAATGGGTGAAACCAGGCAAAAGCATGCGTTTATATCTTATTCAAAAATGCGTCGTAATGATCTTGCGTAGTCAGCAGGCAGATTTCCTTGCGTCCGATTTAGTGTACCGGGAGTCAAAAGTAAATAAAAAGGATAGAAAAGCAGCCCAAAAATTCTGGAAACATCTAAATGCAATGAGTAATAAGACTAGGCTAGAACAAAGGTTTATTGTTACAGATGAGGGTATTCGACTAGAAGAGGGATGAAGCAATAAAACACATAGGAACAAGGATGATGGAAAAATTTACAGCAAAGTACGTGGTACATAATTTATCGAAGGAAGATAGACCGGTTACAGCAATAGCTTAACTTGAGCAAGGAGAGTGGGAAAGGGCAGAGAAAAAGGTTCCTAGTGGCACATCAACAGGACCAGATGGTATCCCGATTATGTTGATAAAGAAGTTAGGACCAAAATCCAAGCAAACATTAATACAGGTAGTGAACAAAATGATAGTGGATGAGATAGTTCCCGAGGAATGGCGATTAAGTAGAATGAACATGATATATAAGGGAAAGGGGGACAAAGCAGACCTAAGTAACTATCGTCCCATAACAGTGACATCTGTAGTTTACAGGATGGTGATGCAGATTATAAAGGATAGACTGCAGGCTTGGGTGGAGAACGAGGGGGTGTTAGGGGAACTACAGAATGGGTTCCGGAAACAAAGGAGGTTGGAGAACAATCTATTTTCATTGACACAGTGTATAGAAATTGCGGAAAAGGAACACAGGCCCTTATGGCTAGCATTTCTGGATATTAGGGGAGCCTATGACAATGTTACTCAGGAGCATTTGTGGGACATACTGGGCACATTGGATGTGGAAAATGGAGTAATAAATCTTTTAATATATATATATATATATATATATATATATATATATATATATATATATATATATATATATATATATATATATATATATATATAGGTAACAGAGGGCTCATAAAATGGAAAAAAATGTATCAGGGCCTGTAGAGATACAGGGGGGCTTAAACAAGGATGTCCTCGGTCCCCTTTGGTGTTCATGTTGTACCTGCGAGGGTTGGAGACCAAGCTAGAGGGGAGCGGACTAGGCTTCAACCTATCTTTTTTCAAGCAAGGGGAATTGATTAAACAGACATTACCGGGACTAATATACGCGGACGATATAGTGATAATGGCTGACAACAAGGAAGACCTGCAGAAGTTGTTAGACATATGCAGTACAGAGGAAGGTAGATTAGGCTTCAAGTATAGTAAGGAAAAATCTGCAGTCATGATATTTAATGTAGAGGGCGGCGAGCATAGAATACAGGAGTTCGTGCTAAAAGTAGTGAATGAGTACAAGTATCTTGGGGTGCGGATAAATAACAGTGCTGGGTATCTGACAGAACATGAAAAATATGTAATGAATAAAGCTAGTAGGAATGCAGCTGTCATGAAAAATAGGGCACTGTGGAATTACAATAGGTATGAGGTGGTAAGAGGGATCTAGAAAGGGGTGATGGTCCCTAGCCTGACCTTCGGTAATGCGGTCCTGTGTATGAGGCCAGATGTTCAAGCAAGGCTAGAAATTAAAAAACGGTGAGTAGGGAGGTTAGCTTTGGGAGCACATGGCAATACACCAAATCAGGAGGTAGAATGTGATATGGGATGGGCGTCATTCGAGAGCAGAGAGGCTAGCAGTAAGATAGCATTTGAGGAACGATTGAGAAAGATGGAGGAAAAGCAGTGGGCTAGGAAAGTTTTCAGATACCTGTATATAAAGAATGTTGACACGAAATGGAGGAAGCAAACTATAAAATTGACAAGCAAATATCTGGACAGCAGTAAGGGGGAAAATCCGCAATTATCGGTGAAGAAAAAGGTTAAAGAAACAGAGAGAGCTCTGTGGAAAACAGGGATGCTGACGAAATCGGCGCTGGGAACATACCGGACCTTTAAACAGGAAATTCTCAAAGAACATATCTGTGATAATTGTAGAGGAAGCTCTTTGTAGTTTGAGGCCAGGACTGGAGTTTTGCGGACTAAGACGTACAGAGTCAGGTACCACGAGATAGACACTTTGTGCCTTGCGTGCGGAGAGGAGGAGGAAACGGCTGAACACTTGATACTTTTCTGTAAAGGGCTTCAGCCTACAGTGGAAAGCAGCGGAGCTGATTTACCCAAGGCATTGGGGTTTAGGGATAGTGAAGGGAAAGTGGATTTTAAGAGGTTAGAAGTTACCAAGCGAAGGTTATACGATTGGTGGCTAAAAGAAAGACAGGAATAAAATTTCACAAGGCATGGCTAGGTGGCTTGAGCCACCGGCCGATTAAAAGGGTTCAGCCGTATCCATCCATCCATCTATCCATACGTTGTCACTAGTCGTTTGCGCATTCTACCGTGAGTGAATGTGGAGAGAGGGACGTCCACCTCGAACAGCGTGTAAACATGAAACTCTGTGTGAAGCTTGGCAAGACTGTCACAGAGACGTATGAGTTGCTTCGCGACGCTTATGGCAATGAGGCATTATCGCGGGCGCGAGTCTTCGAGTGGCACAAGAGGTTCGTTTCGGGGAGAACGTCGGTGGAAGACGACACAAGGCAGGGGCTCCCCTCAGCCTCACGGAATGAAAACAACGTGGCTCTGATCGATGAAAACGTACAGCAAGACAGCACCATTACAGTCCGCATGCTATAAGATGCTCTCGACATTAGTAGGACAACATGCCGCCAAATTTTCCGTGAGAACTTGGGAAACGAAAGATGAATACCAGACTTGCACCGCACTCTCTCACACATGACCAGAAGGACACGCGGGCATCAGTGAGTGCTGATTTGCTCTCCGAGGCAGAGAAGGATATCTGCATTTGTCGGAATCATCATTGCTGAAGACGAAACATGGTGTTTTAAACACGATCCTCAAACAAACAGGCAGAGCCCCGAATGGCGGTCCACAAGCTCTCCGGCATCGAGAAAGGCGCGGCGACTTAACACCAAAACAAAGACGATGCTGATAGTTTTTTCGATGCCATAAGTGTCATACACCTCGAGCTCGTCCCACAAGAGCAGACGGTGAATCGAGATTTATATCCGCGTACTCCAGCACATGCGTGATGCACTGCGACGTTACTTATGGGCTACTGGAGGATGGAACCTTCTCCACGATAACGCAAGGCAGCACACTGCTCTCAGCGTGACAAAATTTCCCGCCAAGCACATCATTATTGTACTTCCCAATCCGCCATACTCGCCTGACATCTCTTCATGAAATTATTTCCTGTTTCCTCGTGTGAAGAGAGCCCTAAAAGGTCGCTGGATGGGGAGAGTGGAGGCCTTACTAGACGCCACGACAAAGGAGTTGACAGCCCTGCCAAAAGAAGCGTTTTCCAACTCTTTCCGAGACCTCAAGAAGCGTTGGAAGCTGTGTATAAAGTGCAAGGGAGACTACTACGAAGGGGTGCTGCACAAATGATTTAACTGTTAAATGCATCTTTTTAAGACTCAGTCTCGGAACTTTACGGACAAAGGTGGTACATCCTCTCCACCGTGAAAGGTGAGCCACCTGCTTGCAGCAGGCTTCCGATAAACACACAAGGAATCAATGAGGGTAAGGACCACTATAATTGTTGGCACAATGAATGCAAATGTCGCGCTAGGATGTGCAGATTGTAGAGAAGATTTAAGTAGATATGGAGTAAATGCTATGCTAACGAATGTTGTCACTGCAGTGCTTGGTACCAATGTAACGAAACAAGAGCTCTGTTTATTGTCAATACCCGCTGTGCACTCATGGTAAAAAAAACACGGCATAGGCAGCCTTCATTTCTAGAGTGGGGCAACCTTGGCGCAGCACAGATCCTAATGCAGAAGTTTTAACTATCCCCAGATATCTTCGCAGGAGCACCTGGTATATATTGCTTGCCACATCCAGCGAGCCAGGCTAATAGAGTAATGTACAAAAATTAAACACAAGAAACCAGTGATCTCTGCGGGTATAAAAGGAATTTCGCTTACCGATTTTTTGTCAGTACAGTATATTTTGTCCGGCACGTTTTCGGTGTTTTCTAACAAGCATTGCAGCATAATTTTGTGAGCATCTCGATCCCGCATCTGCAATGAAACCAGGCACGATAGCGGCGAAACGAAAAAAATATATAAGTCGCTTTTCTTACACTGCCACTGTAAGTATGAAGCAGCAAAGGCATCAGAGGTTTCAACTAGCGTCCGCGCCTCACATACCCTTTGATTCAGAATATCGTCGCAGATAATATCATCGCTGAGAAACTGGTTGTGTTAATTTTCGCAGGCGGAAATCTTTTCGTGCTCTTGCAAGGCAAATCCTGTTGATCGCATTCTTGTAGCGTGCTGCGATCAGCGCATACAAAGTACTTAACTCTCAAGCATATCTCAAGAGTCGGTTGTAAATTGAGAATGCAGCACAACGACTGTCTCCCAATGGGCTTTAAATTGCTATACATATGTCCTTGTGCGAATGAAAAGACGTCACAATGAAGATCCAATGAGAAGACGTCGCACTACAGTAATCGATTTTTTTCTGAAATGGCCGCTTGTAATCCGCACTGTCACGTCGCCTTGAGTACCGCGTTGGCAAGCCCGCTACGTGCATTTTGTGTCGTTTAACACGACTTTCGTACAGTATACATGCGCCGAAGATGCAGAAGCTGCGACCTGGCCATGCTCCGTTTTCTGAGCCCTGTGACGTGAAATAAAAACACCAGAGCCGTCGCATTGCATTACCCAATTCCACCGCATGCCGACGCTTCGGCGGCCGCCAACTACGCGGCGGTGGAGCTCATTTCAGACCCCTTCCCCTGGATGTCAGGTAGTATGCGCGTCGCTAATCAGAGACGTCCATAGTCGCACCATGTGTATGATCTCTCTTTAAGTCCCTTGGAACTATGCCTGTCCTTGCTCCCACTCTAGCTAAAGCCCTCAGAAAGGGTATTCCCTCCGATGCCAGCCCGCCTCTCTATCGCCAGCCCCCTTTTGCACCTTCCTACCTGGCCTACTCGGGCTAACCTAACTCCGATCTGGACCACCCGTTCAGTCTCCGTGAGCTTGAAGGGGTTCTGGCTACTAATGCTATCCGCTCGGCTCCCGGTGAGGACACCATTACATACACCACACCACGAAAACTTTCTGAGCGCCGCAAAGAACTCCTCCTTCACACGTCCAAAGAGGCCTGGGACAATGGCCGCCTGCCGAGCTCTTCGACCTCCTGCCTCATTTCTATGATTCCAAAGCCGGGCAAACTTTCTTCGCTCTCTAACCTTCGCCAAGTCTCCCTGACGTCGTGCGGTTGTTAGGCCATTGAGCGAATGGCCCTGACTCGCCTATCTAATTTTCTCGAGGCCGGAGATTTCTTCCCCCATTTTCTTATCGGCTTCCGACGTCAGTTTGTGCACAGAAAATGTTTCTAATTCTCCAGCCCCCCTTTCTCTCACCTACCACACCCAAATTGATGCACTATATGGTGATAGTGAATTTTCATGGCGCAAGGGCATCTGCGGCCAGAGAGCGCCATGGCACAAGCTATTTTCGTTTGCACAAGGTGGGCTCAAAACCTGTCTTCCAAGAATTTCACTTGTTTAAGCCGAGCACCAGGCGAGGAGAAACGTACCCATTGCATCACCGGTGGGTACCCGGCGGCACTAGAGATCGAACCCCGCATCTCCCGCATGTGAGGCGGATGCTCAGACCTCTAGGCCACCGCTGTGGTAAGTTCACGCACTTGTGACCGTCGATGCCCGCAAGGCATTCGACGGTGTGTGCCACGACAGCATTCTTTCTGAACTCGCCTCCCTGGCCTATTGGTCCAGCAAGTACTCTTATATCCGCTCATTTCTCTCTAACCAAGTGGCTCGATTTAGAGTGGACACCCACCTGTTCGATCTCACCACCTCATCCGAGCCGCTCCTTAAGGTGCTGTTCTCACTCCTACCCTTTTCAATCTTGCTATGACCCCTCTCGTCTTCCAGCTAGCCGAAACTGCCGACCTACCCCGCATCTTTTACGCCGACGACATCACTCTCTGGTGTTCGTCTGGTTCTCCCGGTCACGTACAGGACACTCTGCAGCGTGGCCTAGGTCTAATCGGCTCCTTCCTCACCACCGCCCTTCTCTCTCCTGCTCCGGGGAAGTCCGACCTTGTCCTTCTCAACCACTCCTCATACCAGCCCCCGCACAACCATATCGTCTCTCTCCAGGTTTCTGGTGGTTCCGTTCCTGTCGTCACCCAGTACAGAGTTATTTGCTTCCCTTCGCATGCGGCTAAGAACGTGCAAGCCCTCCACCCGGCTGTCAATACCTGCCACTGTATAACTCACCATCTGCGGCGCGTGGTCACTCGGCGCTCGGGTCTCCACGAAGCCCATGCGTACCGAGCTGCCCACGCGCTCGCCCTAAAGAGGGTCTTGTATTTTGAACCCTATGTTTCCTTCGCACTCAACTTAAAGTTCTCGAGACTTCCCTTGTGGGCCTGGACAAGGCATCTCTCAGCCTCCATATCGCTACATCTACCGCTAAGCTATTTGCCAAAGGCCTCTTCCATCATCTCCATTCTCTTGCTCTCCATCATGACTTTTAGCTTGCCCGGCTTTCCCTTACCCGTCATGTCAGCGGTTATTGGCTAAGGTGGGTATCGCTCCCATTCCCATCTCCTCATTTTCCTCTTCTATTCCCACCCTGGCTTCTCCCCCTCCCGACCAATATCAATCAATCAATCAATCAATCAATCAATCAATCAATTTATGTTTTGCATGGAAAAATACAGCAAAAAAAGGTGACTGAAGAAAAAACCGAAGAAAGTCCTCTATCCTGCAGGCCAGCCATCGTCATGCCACCTGCTCGACCCAACACACAAAATCCACACAACGCGACCAATTCACGAGACTAATTCACCGGTACAGACCCAGAGCTACTCGCCCAACTGCATAAACGCTACCTGAACACGTCGCATACAGACCCCCTACCCGCATACGAGGGCCTCCCCAATGAGACCCTAGACGCAGACATAGTAGATGCCGAGGTTTGGTTCCCTCTGGGTCAGCTCCGTACCACCTCCGCGGCGGGACCGGACGGAGTGTCGACCAAAACGCTCAGAAACCTAGACCCCAAGTCTGTCACGGCTCTGACAGACATAATGAACACCTACTTGAGGGCATGCGTGATCCCCCTGGAATGGAGGCATGCACGGCTGACCTTTATCCCCAAACCGGGAAAGAAACTCTCGATCGACAATCTGCGGCCTATCTCTCTCACGTCTTGCATCGGAAAACTCATGAAGCATGTCATCTTTAACCGATTGCAAAATTACGCGGAAGACCGCGACCTTCTTCCTAAAATAATGATTGGCTTTAGGGCTGGCTTGTCCACACAGGACGTAATGCTCCAGTTTAATTAGGACGTGCTGGACCCTCCACGCGGGACCGGGACGAAGGCAGTGCTCGGGCTAGACCTGAACAAGGCCTTCGAAAACGTCTCGCATGAGGCAATCCTCATGAACCTCTCTAAAATCGAGCCGGGAGAACGGACATTCAATTACATTCGATCATTCCTATCCGAGCGGACCTCAGAGTTTGCATTAGGTGGCCTCAAATAGTCGCCCATTCCTCTGGGAAGCCGAGGCACGCCACAGGGCTCGGTGCTCGCACCTTTCCTCTTTAAGCTTGCACTCATTACACTACCCCCCAAACTGCACATCTTATACGTGGGCGACATCACCCTTTGGGTAACCACTGGGAATGATGGTCAAATAGAGGATACCCTGCAGCAGGCGGTCGACAAAACTGAAACATGCATCGGGAGCGGGCCTTGAATGCTCGCACTTGAAATCGGAACTGCTGGTTCTTAGGGCCAAGCCACAAGGTAGAAACGCAAACCTGACTCCTCTGAATGTATATGTGCAAGGACCTCCGGTCAAGGAGGTCCAACCCATACGCATTCTGGCCATGTATCTACAGAACAATCGCAAAAACACCGAAACGTTCAACAGGCTCACGGCCACGGTCAATCAGACTGTGCGACTAATCAGACGGATCTCCAGCAAAAGACGAGGCATGAAAGTGAAAGATCTGTGTCGACTTGTACAGGCTTTCGTGGTTAGCAGGGTCGCCTACTCTCTCGCTTACATGCAACTACAGCTCGCAGAAAGGGGCAAGGTCGAAGCTACAATCCTGCAGGCCTACAAGGCAGCCCTTGGGCTCCCGCACAGTACGTCCACAGAAAGGTTGCTGGCCCTTGGGGTTTACAACAAACTCTCGGAGCTCTGAGAGGCGCGCCTCGTTTCCTAGCTTGGACGACTCACTCGTACGAGAGCGGAAAGGGTCATCCTATACAGACTAAAGATGTGCGAAAAGCTCCCAGAGAGGGACGCGAAAACGCTGGTACCCACCCACATCAGGAAAGCTCTTTTGATTAAACCCCTACCCAAGAACATGCACCCCGCGCACCACGAAGGCCGACGCACAGCGAGGGCTCGCGCCCTACACACCAAATACGGCCGAAACGATAATGTGGCGTACGTGGACGCAGCGCAATACTGACAAACCCCGAGAAAAGAGCTTGCACTGGTCGCGGTGAACGGGAACGACGCCCCGTTGGCGGCCGCGTCGATAGAAACCACCTCTTCCGAGACGACAGAGGAAGCGGCAATAGCCTTATCTATAGCGAACATGTGTGCTGATATATTCAGTGACTCCAAAACAGCCATTCGCCATTTATTGAGGGGCCATATTACATCTACCTCAATCCGCATTCTCCAAAACACACCCCTTCCGATTAGAGACGTTGAATTGATCTGGGTCCCGGCCCACACGTCTAATCCAGGGAACGAGGTGGCTCATGCACCAGCCCGAGGTTTCGTCGACCGGGCAGTTAGTGCGCCCTCCGACCCGAATTTCACGAGAGACGGGTTGATCTCATTTCATCACATCACCCATCACTTTAAACTGCAGAGGCGCGCATATCTCCCTCCCCACAAATCGTTAACAAAAGCGCAGGAAGTCACTTGGCGCTGACTGCAAACACGCTTCCTTCTGAATCCGGCAGTACTTGCCCTCATATACCCTGGCCAGAACGACCCAAACTACCATAAATGTGGTGAAAGGGCCACATACGACCACATTCTCTGGAACTGCGCAAATGATCCGCATCCGGCGGATTTGATACAGCTCCCTTCTCCCGAGCGGTGGGAGGCCGTGCTGGTCACCTCGGACCCTAAGATTCAAGTACAGGCAATCGAGTGGGCCAATAAGGTCGCCGCCAGCCATGAGCTAGCGGCCATCTAGTATGTGTCTCCTGCAACCTGCTCTCGACGCAATAAATGTTTTACAATCCAATCCAATCGCAAGCCATATTCCCAATTGCCTGGATTGTTCTCTGCACTTGATAACACCTCCATAACCGGAAAGAGAAAAGAACGCCTCACTAGAGAAATCGCAGAATCTGAACAGATACGTAGCCTGGGGGAGGACTGTGTCGGCACAGCCTCTATCGCCCTTCCCTAAAAAGAGCTGACCTATGTGCGCATGCGTGAACGACAGCCACGTCTGTACAGACTGTTTACAACAGTGGATTCTTTCATAATAAAAGCTCGTTGTAAGTTCAGCGCCCATACTTGTCTCGTCTTTGTCCACGTGCTTTTGCGCTGCTTTTTCGGAAAAATGTGGTGGACCATACTTCGTATTCAGTATCAAATAACTCATAGAAGTTTGTCAATGACCCTCATGAGAAAAGTATTTAACAGCTGCATCGTGCATGCAGTGAAATGAAGGCCGAAACGCGGAGCCTAACGACAAGGGTTGAAATTAATAAAGGACAAAGCAGAGAGGTATGGAAAGGCAAATGACAGGAGTAACGCTGAGAGCCAGGCGGAGAGCTGGGCGGTTTAGGAAACAATGACATTAATGTCATGCTAATTAATTACTTATTTATGACATCTTGCATTAATGACATCCTAGCCAAAATCAACGCGAAGAAATGTACTCGGACAGGGCATGTAATGCGAAGGCAAGACCATCGATGGTGGTTGAGGGTATCTTAATGGGTTCCAGGATAGCAAGACGATACCAGGGGGCTTCACGAGGTTATGTGGGTGGTTGAGATTGAAAATCGTCTAGGATAAGGTTTTGAAGGCTGGTTCAATACAGTGTTAATAATTAGGATATAGAGAAGCCTTTGTCCTGAACTTGGCGTAGCTAGGCTGCTGCTGCTCTAGTTGCTGGTGCAGATTATGACTGCAAGTGGACTGCCCTCGACACACTTCACATTTATCTCACATATTCTTAAAGTGGGAAGAAGTGTGCAGTTCCTCTGGTGACGTGGCCGGTCCATGATCAAGTGCATACTGAAGAAGTTGGCGCGGAACAACGAGGACAAGCGAGACAAAAAAAGACAAGCGCTCGTCTTTGTCTCGCTTGTCCTCGTTGTTCCGCACCAACTTCTTGAGTATGCATATCAACCAACTAGCCCAACTTTCTGCTTTCCATGATCAAGTGTTACAGGGGGTGAGATGAGAAGACGAAGGAAGTAGGGGTATCCTGAATCCTCGTGCGAACGTCACTAAGAGTAGCTTTGCCCAGCTCGATAACGCAGGACGAGTAGGCTGACGGATGGGTTCACTTCATCGGAGACCTGCCATAAGCATAACAGCGGAAAACAACGGACGTGTCTGGCTAGAGGTTCAAATTAAAGTTACTAGATGTACACATGCCCACATAACTGGCTTCGTGCTAGTGAATCAGATCTCTTCTCTAGCACTATGGTAAAGGTGTGGGCTAGATGGTGATTCATGCCCAAGTATGCTCGTCCAGAGGTCAGCATTTGTATGCTAGGTTTGTCAATTTGTCTATGTACTGTTTTTTTTCTGTACTTGGCAAAAATTCTTCGTCTGTTGGTTCGCTTTAGCGCGCATACGCAGCATTTAGCACCTTTTGCCTTGCATTCTGATGGTCTTAATCTTGTTGATTCTAACCCGTTCGCCCTGCCGCACGTAGTGAACGCGGCACAGAACTAGCTAACGCATAGTATGAACGTTTCAAAGCGTTGCGAATGCTTGAGACATACGTACCACTGCATATACATGTGGGAATTTGCTTCCCTTCAGGCGCACCATAGAACAATTCCGGAGGACCGCTGAGACTGGGAAGAGAGGTACACGCAGTTGCATTGAAAGAAAAGTAGAAATATAGCAAAATAGCTGGGTGGCCCGAAAGAGTTGGCCAATTAAAGAAGTTTATCGCGTAAACTCAGGAAGTACATTTCGTCGCAGTCGCTGTTACTAAAAGGCGGAGTTGTGGTTCGTTCATGTCCCGTAAGGGCTGTTGCTTTCGAGCAGTACACCATGCATTCCCACCTACTGCGCACAATAAAGCGATTCGCAGTACTACGGTATATGCGAAAATATTCTTTAAACACCAAGCACCAAGTTTTTTATTAGGTACAGAAAAAAGCTCTTAGGCGATTAGCAGTCGATCTTTTGAAAGAGTCCGCATTTTCATTTTCTGCTGACTGTTGCAGCTCGAACTTAAGGGTATGACGTGATAGCTGAAATGCGTTAATGCGTATATATGTGCAACTCGTCATATATTTTACCTGCATAGATCACTGGGACTCATTATACCACTCGTGTTGTAGTGGTGCGGCGGTTAAGCGATGCGCCACTGCTATGTCTGGTGGCTATTTCCAACACAGGCACCAGTGGGGCTTGCAAGACGCAGATATATCTTGCCGAGCAACCACTCGCGAACAATCGATAATACTCCTGTCCCGGTGGGCAGATTGCTACCTGACAAGGATCGCACCACGTCACCCGTCAAGCGTGGCTGCCCACCGTTCAGGTAGCAGTAAATTAATGATTTTTCTGGAGAGGCTGCTCGGAAAGTGAAACCTGGGTATAAATTTCGTTTTAACTGAGGTCGGCACGTGTGGCGCCGGTCGCTAGTTTTGCTTGCACAAACCCTTCTAATGCTAACCCATTAATAAAACGTCTTGACGCCGTGTAATAGCAAGTAACTATCTATGCAGACAAGCATGGCTGGTTCGACCCCGGGCACTTCGGTTTTTGCTGCCTCAGGATGAACGTACGGCATTTACATCTTTTTAGCATTTAGGTAAACTTAGAGCACAAAACGTTGTTTCGTGCATAGTTCGGGTCATATCTGCATTATCTTGAAAACACAATGTCACACGTTTTAATGGTCATATAGTTTCTTCCGCAGGTTTCCAACAGTGCCCGATAACTGCGGCGAACCGTTTTCAGGCTGTAAGCTAAATACGAAGCGCTAAACTTTTTAAACGATTCGATATCAACTCTTTAGCGGGTTCTTAAAATATTATTTTGGTCCACACCACACATATGTGGAGCTGTCTTCTTAAGCCAGAGTGCCGTGTCTCTCTGGCCAACAGTTACATTTATTGTTAGTGTAAGGTACTAGCATCCAGGCAGACTGCCTTCAAAGAAACTGCATGCTACCCTAAAAAAAAGCGGGAACTTCGGCTATGTCTCATTCCACTTTTCTGGCAGTGCCCGACTTGCAAGCGCTTTCGCGCCAAATAGCACACTCTGCATTTCCATCTATTTCCTGCTTTTGCCCCAGAGCAGCACGAAAATGTTTTCGCTACTTAGCATGCGCATGTCGCAAGCGTTTTGCACCAAATGCTGCAAATTGATACGATCGGCTATTACAAGGAGAAGCCCTAATTTAAAGAGAGCACACGTAACTCAACCAGCAAAGCGTTGAATTTGTGGTGTGTTCGCTATTCAGGATGGCCAACTACAGCTTTATCAAAACCACGTTTTCTTATTAGCGAAATGCGGGAGTGGAGAATCGCCATTAATGGCCTCAGAAGCAGAAAAGCCGGAGCGGTTCCCGCAGATGCAAACTGATGATCGGATCTGAGGACGCGCTCTTTGCTGCATGATATCAAGCGTAGCAAGGCGGGGCAATCCACCTCGGAGCGAGTAGCTCCATATCCAAGGCTGAAACCTACGACCTGAATCGAAATCACTCACAGAAATCTGATTTCTCGTACGACAAGTATGAAAACGTGTTTTCAATCATCGGTTGGAATTCGTGATTGGTGAATTCGTGATGCCGAGACGTTTGATGCTTTAAGTGTCGAACTCGTGGACCTTTTCTTCGTTAGTTTCCCTAAGAAACTGACCTGGGCTTCAACTTCGTCAGAGCCTGAGCACATCTCACAGACTCGGAGCAGCTCAAGAAACTGTAACAGCGAACTTTATTTTTGTGGAATAGGCCTCACGTACATAAAGGTTGTTGTTGTGAAATAATCACAGAATGAACTTTTCTGCTGTATCGCGGTGTTTTACCAACCCTAATCATTGCTTCATTCTGATGACAGGAATAATTTCGATCGGGGCCCTCAGAGTTATACTCCTCGGTTGGCGACATGAGGCGCACGCGATAGAACCTGAACAAACATTGCACATTGTTTTTTTTTCTTGATATTTGCTCAGATTACAACCTGGTTCCATAACATTTTAAGTACTCATCACTCGCAACACTAGGCTGTGCACGTACGACACGCAGCTTTGAAACAACCAAATGAGAGCTATTTTTAGTGCGAACCACCGAGAAAGGTGCTAGCAGTAAGAAACTATGTGTGCATAAAAGATTCAAAACTTCCTAAGGGCACTTAAGGGGGCTCTGAAAGGGGCTCTCAACAAAGGTGTACTCTTCCTGGAATGTTAAAGAACGCCGCTTCGCGAATCTCCACCAGGAATGTTTTTTAAATTCCTTTTGTAGAAGCCGACTTATCTTGAGTTAAATATTGAATTGCAGCATTTTAGGGCCTTTCTCTCTCCTCTCATCGTTTTTGCAAGCTAAAACATCTGCGCTCCTGGGCAGGACCCGTCGCCGGCACAAGCTGGAATTCCCCAATGGCCAGACCTTCTTTACTTTTCGCGCCATGGTACCTACATCACGCCTGAAAGGATCTAAAAAACAGCCAAGTGTGAGCACAATTACTCCTTAGCCAGCCACGAAGAAGGGCGCAAGGCTTAAATGTCGCCGGAAAGTACTAGCCGAGTTTCCCGCGTGATTCTGGGTTAACTGATGAGTCTAGAAGAGTAATATTTATATAAGCTTTTTATGACGACAGATTGAAGTGGTTGAGTGAGTTTAATGTACAGCTTTTGTCTGTTAAGTTTCGAGACTGAGTTATTTTCTTCGCTAGAACAGATTTCCCAAAAAAAATGTTGGCGCGTATGTGTAGCGCTTTCTTTTCGGGCTAACATGAGCTATTTATGTTAATTTCTGCGGTAGCCGCTCATAGCAGTGCATGTAGAAAAATACGTTTTCACTAGTCGTCTGCGCATTCTCCTGTGAGTGAATGTGGAGACATGGACATCTACCTCGAACAGCGTGTAAACCTAAAATTCTGTGTGAAGTTTGGCAAGACAGTCACACAGACGTATGAGATTCTTCGTGACGCTTACGGCAACGACAGATTATCGCGGGCGCAAGTTTTCGAGTAGCGCAAGAGGTTCGTTTCGGGGAGAACGTCGGTGGAAGGCGACACAAGGTAGGGGCGCCCTTCAGCCTCACGCAATTAAAACGTGAATAGGATCAGGGAAATCGCACAGCAAGACCGCACCATTGCAGTCCGCATGCTATCAGATGCTCTTGACATAAATAAGACAATATGCCACCAAATTTTGCGTGAGAACTTGGAGAAACGAAAGCTGAATTCCAGACTTGTGCCGCACTCCCTCACACAAGACCAGAAGGGCACTCCGAGACAGAGAAGGATGCTGCATTCGTCGACAACATGATTGCTGAAGACGAAACGTGGTGCTTTCAATACGATCCTCACAGAAACGCATAGCGCCGAAAGGCGGTCCACAAGCTCTCCGGCGTCGAGAAAGGTGCGGCTACCGAAGGCCAAAGCAAAGACGATGCTGATAGCTTTTTTCGCCGCCAGAGGTTTCATACAAGACGAGTTTTTCCCGCAAGGGCAAACGGTGAATCAGGAGTTTTATATCCGCGTGCTCGAGCACATGCGTGATGCACTGCGACGCAATCGCCCTGAGTTATGGGCATCTGGATTATCTAGCCTTCTCCACGATAACGAAAGGCGCACACTGCTCTGAGCGTGACAAAATTTCTCTCCAAGCACAACATTACTGCACTTCCTCATCCGCCATACTCGCCTGACCTCTCCCCATGCGATTTTGTCCTGTTTCCTCGTGTAAAGAGAGCCCTAAAAGGTCGCTGGATGGGAAGCGTGGAGGCCATTCAAGACGCCATGGCGAACGGGCTGTCAACCCTGCCATAAGAAGCGTTTTCGATCTGTTTCCATGACCTCAAGAAGCGTTGGAAGCTGTGCATAGACTGCAAGGGAGACTATTTCGAAGCGGTGCTGCGCAAATGATTTCAATGTTAAACGCATTTTTTTAAAGGACTCAATCTTGGAACTTTACGGACAAAGGTTGTACTCTCTTTTGAAGGTGTTCAGAGTACTTTTAAGAATGCTTACGTGCTGTAAATGCGAAAGGATTTGTGTCATCATAGATTCCGTAATTTTTCAATCAGTAATCGTTCACATGTACCGTTAATATTAGTTAACTGTATTTTTAAAGTAGTTAGTACTAGCTAGTGACAAGTAGTAATGAATCATAGGCCTCTAGGGTAAATACCTTTAGGTTAAAACAATTAGGTGTAAAGCCTAATGTTGAAGGTCTTTATGTCAAGCGCCTTTTCGAAGAAGGCGTTTAGGTCTAAGGCATTTATGCGGATTGTCTTCACTATAAAGGACTTTCAACTAAAAGCTTCACGCTAAAGACACAAGTGCATTAGTGTCAGGATATTCACTGTAAAAGGTCTTTGAACTCAAGAGCTCCATCCTAAAGGCCTTTGATTTAAGCCCCTTAAACCTATATACCTTGGGCCTAAGGGGTCATTGGGTGTTTAGGCATACATTGGGCCCTCTGTTCATCTCCTGCCCAGTGGGATCAGCATGTGTCGTTCGCCTTCAATTACGTTATGTGATGCCCTCAGACGGAAGACACAAGCTTGTTCACTCTTTCAGTCACTTCTTTCAGATGCATTTCTTTAATTAATTCATTCATTACAATTATTTCATTAACTCGCCATCCCCTATCACAAAACCAATCAATCATCAATCACTAGAAGGACAAATTACCATGATTATGACTTTTTTGCGCAGCCGCCAATTATAGGTCGCCGGTACGAATCCCTGCTGCGAGCTAGGCTCTAACTTCACTAATATGTTCATGCTGTAGAAAACGCTGAATCGTACGACACCATCCGCAACATTCTGCGGCAAACGGTTGGCGTGACATGAAATTTTTACGCAGTCCCAGATTATTTCCGACACGAGGTGCCGACTACGCCGACGGCTTTTCGACCGAACGAGCTGTATACGGTATCGCGCAATATTTTATGGACTACCTCTTTAACCGCGCGGTCTAGAGCGACAAAAGTGGCTCTCCTCTAACCTGCTACCACACATGCAACTTTTCTCAAGAAAACAGCTTGTGATTTGATTTGTGTGGGTTCAACGTCCCAAAGCGACTCAGGCTATGAGAGACACCGTAGTGAAGGGCTCCGGAAATTTAGACCGCCTGGTGTTCTTTAACGGGCACTGACATCGCACAGTACACGGGCCTCTGGAATTTCGTCTCCATCGAAATTTAATCGCCGCGGCCGAGATCGAGCCCGCGTCTTTGGGGCGAGCAGCCAAGCGCCATAACCACTCAGCCATCGCGACGGCCGAGGAAACAGCTAGTGAAACTTAAGATTTAATTCATATTAAACTGTAATACATGGCCGCGTGTCTGAGCCATTCTGTGTTTCACCGTACTTACACCAAGCACACTCGTACACGTTCTCCATAGTGAGCGGGGCAGATATGGAGCGATCTTTCGCGTGATATTTATCGTGGGGAACACCTTGGACGCTGTTCATACGTGCAGTCGCCGCTGCAATAAGCACAGCTATAGATGGTAGGAGCATCAGGATCCGTGCGCCGGCCAGGCCTGCAGTGGATGATGAAAGAGGGCAAGAGGAAAATAGGCATTCCTGTGTAAGGCCCAAACACATCTCTTTTTTGGCGCGTTAGCATTAGAGCACCCACTGAAGTGATTTCTCTCCGTCAGCATCGGTCTCTGAAGCCTCCGAGAATGCGGGCACAGAAATAGAAAACTTACCATGCTTATTCCCTCGAGTGGGATTCGAACCCGGGGAGGTGGGTTCAGTTTTCCTTCAGACCGCAAATCCATAGCCACAGCCTTCCTCCCCGCGTATCAAAAAGCGAGCCTCTTGAATTGTGCTCACAACGCAAACATTAGTTCGCACTCCTGCACACAGAGGACGCAACTTATGCGTGGCGCACGCTCTAGTTTGCGTTACCGCGGAAAGAGGGTGTCAGCAGTCAGTTTCCTGAAGAAATCGGAGTGCGCATGTTAAAGCGTTCCTGCGCTTATCAATTTCACTGATCACGCGTGAACTTTTCTTCACGTGTCAGCTTTCTGCGGTTTATCAAAAGGGCTTGTGACGGCGTTAATAAGTGCACCGTGCCAGGGGAGATCTTGACGCAAGACGATAATGGGCTAGTCGGTTCATAGTTATTGCAACAACAAAAAAACTGACTGCGGGAAGACGACGAGACACTCAAAGCACAGAACTTCCAACTGACTTTATTTTGTGAAAACAGGGCGCTTATGAAGGCTATCAACATGGCAATGAAGGTAGCGCGCAATAACACCGTGCGCAGGCGACGACAGTGTAAATAGAGAACGTCTGATTAGGACCGACGGAAAGCCCGGATGGGCCTGTGAATGAATTCGATTTGTTTCCTTCATAGAGCTAACGCGAAGGCGAGCTGACACAGCTGTCATCGCTTTTGGGATAAAGTGAGCCTTAATAACCTCTTTTTTGGTTTTTGTTTTCGCAATATCAAGGAATTTTGTTTTGTGCGGATAAGGAAAGCAATTTCTGCTGTCGCAGCAGTTACAGTGCAGGGGTGCCCGTAACGGTGCGCAGAGATTGCCTGTGCTCCAGAGCACGCTCATTAAAACAACGGCCAGCTTGTCCTAAGTAGGACCGTCCACACGAGAAAGATATTTCATAGATAACTTCGGAAAAACATTTATCGAACTTGCTCTGGTAGTTCTGCTTGCAAGTGGCGGGGTTTTTTTTTGTTCTAGCCAGTTAAAGACACACTTTTTTCAGTTTGTAGTGTGCCGATAGACGACCCTAACCCCGTACATTTCCGCAACCGTCTTGATTTGGTGGGAAAGACAATTAAAATACGGCATGACAAATGTTGGATTAGATTCTGAGCGTAGTTCATTTTATCTGAAATTTTTAGACTGTAAAGCAGGTTTTCGCAAATGCTGAGAATTAGATGATGGTGGTAGCCAGCAAAAAGAAAACGCTCAACTAGACATTAAAGACTGGATGGCAATGTGGTACTGATCGCTAGAGATCTTCCTTCGTCCTCTCTATTGGACGTTTTGCTCTGTGCCACCCATCGTGGTGGTGCAATTAGGCATCTATCTACCATAAGTAAGCTGGTTGATCTTTAGTGTACCGGAGAAGGAGCAATCGTCGATGCTCGTTCAACAATACAGAAGGCAATGGGCCAGTAGGCGATGCCTTCAGCATGTTGCAGATTTAAAGCCTTCTAGGTTATTGTTTTAGCGAGATTTCAAGAAAGATTTCATTACATGTAGTTTGGCACCAACTCTTTGACTTGCAATTTGAAGAAACGTACTTTTTTTTCAAGCTTTTCGGGCCTTTGCGACTCTTATGCGAATATCTTTTGGCAGTTATGCCCCATTCTCACTGCCGCTGCAGTGAGCTACGCGTCCTAGTTTTTTCTTTATTACTTGAAGCATATATATAACGGCCTCAAGAAACACGGCAAACTGGAAATCAGAAGCTCGAAAACCCTGCGGGGTCGCAGTGCCACAGAGTTCGGCGAATTGTGCTGAATTTAAGGCGCAATAGCGATTTATGATATGTAAGGAGGAACCAATAAGTAAAAATATATCAGCTAACACGCAGTCAAACGTAATTACCTCTCATCAAAAATGGCGAAAACCTCAACTGGAGAGAGCTTAACGTCAGGTACATATCGAGGAGTAACGTCAAAAGATGTCAAAACTCAGAGCGATTCGGAGCGTACGCGGAGCCGCACGGGACTACACTGAGCCACTCGGAAGCCCTCCGAGCCACTAAAACCTTTCGGAGCAACTCAAAACCACTCGGACCCAATGAGCGTACGCATCGCGCGTTCTTGCCAGCTTTCCTGTGATCTTCGTGCGTCCGGGCGTGTCATTTAACCAAAACGAACTTATGATCACACAACTTTTATTTCTGGAAAGAAAGTAAACGGAAGAAGAGAGGTTTTCGAAGGGCCAGGGTGTCATCTCTAGTGTAGAATTCCACAGGCTTCCGCCGACTGGTGTACTAGCCCGGCTAGTTTGTACTGTGTGTCATGTTCGCCTCAAGCCACGGCCGCCTGTAACTGCTCGTATGACAGGCTGCTTGCTCGCTACAGTCGTTATGCTTGCTCGCACAGGTCCATGATATATGTAAGAGCGTGGGATAAGGATAAGGTTTTGTGTTGGGCTAAAGTTGTTCCGAAGGCACAGGTTGGGATAAGCGTTTGTTTTAGCCTCCGCTACATTGCTTCTGAAGTGTCTAGTTCTGCGTGCGTTGGTGAGAAGACCATTGTCTTCACTCTGATGTGTTCGACGTGGTCCCCGTACCGTGTAGTGATAGGTATGCGGTGACGGTATGGAACCGCTAGGCTAGTTAGTTCTTGAGCTACATCTTTTATTGCTTTATTCGTCGTCAGGCCTCAGGGAACTAGGGTGCATAATATCCCGTGGTTCTCGTGAATGTTTCAGTGGTATGGTGAATGTTTTGCTAGAGAACCTGCAGGCGGTAAAGTGTAGGCCATCCTTATCTATGTAGCCATCTGCACCGGCATCACAACCAGACCGTTCCTCGGTTTTTGGTATTGAACTACACATTTCAAGTGATCCTATAAGCCTCGGTATACGCGGAAGACCCCTTACCGCAGGAAATTTGGCGGTGGACTTGGCGACCAAGATCCGAGATCAAGAAGCCTAAAAGTGAATAGTGACTAAGTACCGATAAAGCCAACTGGATGTAGGAAAAATGTGTCTGAAAGAAATTTCCTCGAAGATACGCACCCGGCAACAAAATTGGAGGGGACTCTTAAGCCGCGCCTCAAGTGTATGACGTGATAATTGTAATCTGTTTGTGCCCATATATGCAACATTCATGATTCTGTACTTGGCATTCATAGATACCAGCGAGTCCTCGTACCACTCATTGTGCAGTGGTGCAGCCGTTAAACGATGCACCACTGGCCGGTGATGACAGGTGCTGCCACCGGGGGGCTTGCGCCACCCAGGTTGCTCTTCCTGAGCAAGCTTTTCCGATTAACGAATCATTAATTTAAATGCCACCTCCTATAGTGCACAGTTCGCTCGCCATCCGACGAGCAGGTTGTGATAACGCCACAAGGTCACGTGACCTAGGTGGCCCACCTGCCTGCTAGGTTGCTTCTCTGGGGATCTTTCATGGATTTTCGCTTGTGGTCAACGACTCCGACAGCCACAGTGGCGTTTATGCGGCACGAGCAGCTTAAAGTTATTGCGTTAAATGTCCCCTGAGGAAGCGCCCTTTAGAAAACAAACTTCGAATTTAAAAACTACCAGAAGGGTGAATTTTTTGCACACCCACTTCACAAGAAATTGTCGTTTGGTGGACTTGTTCTTCACTTTGTGGATATGCGTCATTCTGAAAGATTGTGCAGTACTAGACCACACTTAGGCCATACTGTTCAGGCATGCACCAAACGATCCAGGGAAACGGTTTCCCTCGCTCACTTCCTTTCCACTGTCATTTGTTTTGGCCGGCCCGCATCTGTTCGTTTATTAGTGACTCATGCCGAGGCATGGAATCGCTCTAGCGTGCACTGTCCCATGATTGTCAGTCCTGTCCTGTGACCCCCATCAAGAGTAGACGACTCTATACAGACACATCAAGGAAGGCGTCCGCTGCGAAGTAACCATGTTGCTAGCTTTTTTTACTCCCATCTTAGAACCAAAATTATCATCATCATCAGTCACTGCAGGGCGAAGGCCTCTCCCATATCTCTCCAATTAACCCTGTCCTTTGCCAGTTGCGCCCACCGTATCCCCGCAAACTTCTTAAACTGATACGCCAACCTAACTTTCTGTCGTTCCCCGCTACACTTGCCTTCTCTTGGAATCCACTTCGTTATCCTTAAGGACCAACGGCTATCTTGCCTTCGCATTGCAGCCCCTGCCAAAGCCCATTTCTTCCTGTTGATTGTAACCAGAGCGCCATTAACTCTCGTTTGTTCTCTCACCAGCTCTGCTGTCTTCCCATCTTTTAACGTTACAGCTGTCGTTTTCATTCCCATAGCTTGCTGGTGGTCCTCGATTTAAGTTGAACCCTTTTCATCATCCTTCACGTTATCCTCCGCTGGAAATATATAATTTGTCAAAAGACTGCAGTATTTCTCGTGCAGCTTCTGGGTTCTGGCATTAGTTTTTCCCTGGCATTAAGCCAGGGTAAAGCTAGTACCCATTAGAAAATCGGCCTGTACATGGCGGCCTAGGAGACAGAACTTGCATATGGTGCATGCAAGACGGAAGCTCAAATCACTGGAGGTTACGGGACGTTTGGATGCACCCGTTTAGGGACATCTTTTTTTTCTACTTCAGAAATGCTCTCTTTCATCGGGGGTATTTTTTCCCAGTTCGTTTGTTCCGGGCACATTTTTTCACGAAGCGTAACCACCTAGTCGCGGGATCTAACACCAGCGGAGGAGAGTTCCGGGGCTGCTGAACGGAAGGGATGATCTCGTCACAATTTTGCCGTACAATACCGTGGCCTACCAGCAAGGACCCAAACTCGACAATGTGATCCCACGGTGAATATAAAGGACGCCTATGAGAGATCCAGAGCTGGGATAGCGCTAGGCTGAAGCCAAAAGCGTGAAGAGCGAGGCTGCAGTGGAGGCGAGACGCGTAAATAGCTTGCTGTAACGTTCCTTATGCAGAGCGATTGCTTGGACGTTACTGTCAATTTTAGTTCTATTACAGAATCCTGCAGCTCCCGAAGACTTTATTGCAGGGAGAAATGACAAAAAGCATTTCTGTTTATGTTTACTTGAGTTTAAGCTCCTCAAGCAACTTAGGCTATGAGGGACGCCGTAGTGAAGGGCTCCAGACATTTCGAACACCTAGGGTTCTTTAACGTGCACTGACATCGCAGAGTACACGGACCTCTACATCGAAAAAATCGACCCCCACTGCCCAGATAGAACCCGTGTCTTTCGAATCAGCAGCCGAGTGCAATAACCACTGAGCCACCGCGGCCGATAACAAGGTATTGATATTTTTGTAACGCCGAAAGGTAATATACAAAAATAATAAAAACAAATAGAAAGTAGCACGACCTCGCGCTATGTGACACAACCGATCCGATATGAATGCGGGGGACCGATATACAGAGGGACATTCAACAATCGACGCCACTACGAAATCTGCTGAGATAATTCATCGTCTGCGAAAAAAGAAGCTTTAAATGTGTACTTCATTTATGTAGATTCAAGGATTTTCTTAATGATATTAAGTAGCCCGCATTATAAAAAACGAAGTTGGAATAAATTGAGATCATTTAAATGCATACTTAAAAAGCACATGTCACGCATTATTTCTCACCTGCTGCCTTTTCTCAGCAAGAAGCCTAAGCCTAAACCTTCAATAAATTACATGACAGTAGTTGACATGTTGCAGCCCAAAGGCAGAAATCTGGCTGCGCTATTGTGGACGCCGTCTAGTAGATTAAAGGGAACATGAAGCACTTCGAAAAAATTGAGTTCCATGTGGCATTTTATAGTTTTTAGCCCGCTGAAAAAGAATATCGCATTCGAAAAGTGTGGAAATAAACGCAAAAAGTTGTTTTCTGGAAGAAAACGGACCGCAGCGTCTCAGGGCGCCGAGAGAAGGCCGCGAATGGCCGGGATCGTCGTGACGTCATCTACGGGGATCTCCGGCCAGCATTGACTGTGTTGCTGCGTAGCGCTTTGCTTCACCCTACTTGAGAACTGCGTTTTGCTAATTATGGATCCTTCGTTCACCAAAGCGCGGGCCGAAAAGCCGCAAGCAAAGCAGGACAGCCGGCAGACTACCCGTGAATGGCGTCACTTCAGCCAGTTCCGTCCCCCCTTTCGGCGCTTCCGGAAGCGAAGAGGGCCGGTCGGCGGTGGGTTTTTAACAAACGATTGCGGCTCATTTTGCGAACAGAATCGAGAAAAAATTTACAAACATTATTTTCAAAGTCCCTTGTTCCCAACCACCGCGTTTCATGCTATTTGAAAACCGTTTCAGTTTCCCGTTAAGTGAAAGCAAAATCAGTCTTATGTTACTCAAGCGCATTAAAGAAAAGTGTCTTACGTGGTCAACATCCAACAGGTATTTTGTTTTACGATCTGCGTTACTGAAACTGGCGCTCAAAAAATGAACTCGGATTAAAATCTCGATTTAAAGTGGATTAAAATAGACGGAGCTTGCCTTGGGAAGGTTAAATTAGATCAGGGGTAATCGCCAGGCTACTTAAATTCCGAGAATCTTAGGAAAGCAAGAGCATTGAAGTAGTATAAGGGCAGGAATAGGAGTAGACTTTCCAGAAAACGACACAAACATGCATTTTTACGTGTTTCGGAGCATTTTAAAGGCAATATTCTAGGACAAGGACATGAAGTGTGGTAGTACTTATGCCCTGTCCGGTGCAATTTTCAGTATCCTCGTGGTCGCATTGTTACTTCCTCCAGTCCTGGGCATTTTCACTCCGCGAATTCAATCACGTGTGTGCTAGACTGCCTGCACATTGTTAGTGCTCTGCTTTGCGATAACAGTCAGGCTTTGCCCCACTCACCAGTAAAGAAGTCTGCACATTCTTTCTGTGAAACCGCACTCCCTTTATCCTCCTCTACACTTGCCTCTCGAGTCACGATTGTACGCCGCTCAGTAGGATATGCTATGTTACAGTGTGCAGAAACTTTCCTTTTCGTAGAAACATTGCAATTCTCAATCCTGTCCCCCACACATATTTGACAAACATGAGGCCCCAGATTACGTAAAGCTCAACTCTGAAAACAGGCTCAAAATCCTCTCAAAGCCCCGTTCTTTTTGGGCGATATGTGTGTCGCTTAGGACCGATCAATATATGATGGGCTTTGAAGTCGTTTTCAGAAATTTTTCAGATTGAGATTGTAGCGTAATCCGGGACCAGGTGAGTGAAAAGATGTTTAAAGTACAGGCGTCTGTCTTTATAGATTTAAGATTCTCATCCTTCAGTGGCTCTGTAGGGGTCGCTAGGGCGACACTGTTTATGGTTAGCAATTTTATATTTCCGTTACCCCTGCCATGTCAGTCAACTTTGCTGACTCAAGCATCAAATTTAAATTCTTTCTCTCAGCATTATTGTTCACACTGCGATAAAATATGCGACCAAAGGAAGAACATGCCCTTCAGCACATTCGGCTTTCATCGATTTGGCAAGGAGCATAAAACAGTAAACATTAAGTGTTCATGTTGGCCACGTGTACGTCTGTAAACAGCGGCACTTTTTCGCTCCGCCTCCATAATAAAAACCTTGCGATACACATACACAAAGGACGACCACGAATCGTTCACAATATAAGCTGGCTGTCTATGTCATCAATAGTCACGCATAAAGTATGACATCACCTTTCATCGTCACGTAGCCCTCAGTGCCTTGCGGAATCTGATACGCCTCGGTACAGATGGCAGTATTACATCATAAAATCTGCTAATTCCGAAATTAAGCATGAAAACAAATGCATATTTTTCAACTAGATGGCTCGTTAAAATCCGCCAGGCCGATTTCATAAATAGAGAAGAGCTTAGAAACATGTGGCCCTGAGTGAACTCGTCTTGCTTGGCGAGTTCGGTGCAATACTAAGTAGAGTCGTTTCTCTACTGGCCCGTCTGCCCCAACAACAAAAGAATAAAGCTTTCAGAATGATGTACCTCGCTCGAGCACTAAGGCTATTCTGCAGAAACGTGTGTTGAAAAGCATTTGTGGTATACTCTTTCTAGCCCCATTAAAATGAAGAAATAAGGAATATAGAGCGCAGCCGCCAAATGGAATCTACCTTATTTTAGTTTTCTTGTTAGTACCATGTCACGCTCTTGAAGCATTGCTCGTTTCAGCTGGAAACTTTTTCTTCACTAAGCTGATACCGCATACCTATTGTGAGAACTAGCCCGCCCCAACACCCTACTGAGATGTCCATACGAGCCGCTCGCATGAAACTGTAGGAATATAGAGTCCCTATCATAAGGGAAAATATATTTACAACTTTTCCATGGTGCCAATAGACTTTCCGTCAGAGTTACATAAACAATCCATAAAATGTGCATGGCGTCATATGGAGTCCATAATTTCTCATTAACGTTTTCTATAAAGTCCATATCGACACTATACAGTCCACACTGCCTTCATATATTTGATATGAAAATATATAGAATTATGGGAATCGCTTTATGGAAACTATCAGTAGGGCAATATTGCTGGTCAAAAATATTTCACGGTTGTTCTTAGTCCAGCCGGTCCATGGCCTCACAGATTACGAGCGGCTGGTTTAGGAACCTCATACTGAGATGACGCCCCTTTCCTAGCCCGCCTGTGGACTGCTGTTAAAGGACGCCCCGAATTTTCATCTTTCGCTTCGGGGACACACTGCGCGCGAACTGCCACTCGGCTTTGAGGCTTCATGACGTAGCCTCGTGACACAATTTAGCACCATCTTGCATTTCAGCTTCCTTCCTGCTGAGGTGCGTGCGAACACTCTCTCGAAACCCTACTGATAAGTCTAAAATACTTGCATTCTTAGGTCTTTTTATTCACAGAACTTTTTTTGTAACGACGATGTGCGCGGTAGCGGCAGTGCTATCGCTGAGCGCGCGCTGCTGGCTGACTCTACAACACCCGCCGACGCCTAGAACCCGACCGCCGACGCCCGTTCAGTGCCTGGTTCTTTCACGTTCATTAAACCCCTTTTCAAGTGGTGGAGGTTGCTCCTGATCCCATCCTGGAGCTTTGCAGCGGCACTGTAACATCAGAAATGCCGAATAACGCCTCCCTGGCTGCCCAGCTGCCTCCTGCTCCGCTTGTCTGCTCCGGCACACCTCGACAACGGGATCCGGCTGTCTTCAGTGGGCTCGGCGACTCTGACGTCGAGAACTGGCTGGCTTTCAACGAGCGGGTCAGCACGCACAACCGCTGGGATGACGCCATGAAGCTTAACAACGTCATTTTACCTGGCTGATGTCGCCAATCTCTGATTCCGCAACCACGAAGCTGATATCACCACCTGGTCTATGTTCAAGACCACCTTTACTGGGGTATTTGGCCGCCCTGGCGTACGCAAACTCCGTGCCGAACAATGCTTACGCGAGCGGGTTCAGCAGCCAGGCGAGACTCACTAGCTATATTGAGGACGTGGTGGATCTCTGCAAGCGGGTGAATATAAGTATTTTGGGGCAACCAGAAAAGGAATGTAAACCAATAGGCCCCTGCCTGTGCCACTTAAGTATAACAGGCTTAACCCAATCGTAATATAAATGAAAAGGCCCGAAGGCAATGTTGTGCTTTCGCCACCCGTAGGTGGGAAAATAAAAAAAAATGGGGTAATGCTACTAAGCGACCCACAGCCGAGGGAGCGGGCCCGGGGAGACTCCCCTGATCTCCCCTGGGACGTAGTGGAGGGGGTGGGACGTAGGTTGTGGCAATGTGACTGAGGGAGGGGTTATGGGTAATGTGATGGGAATGGGGATGACAGCGAGACATTGACCCTCATTTTATCATTTCTCCACTCCTGTCTGGCCAGGACAGGGAGGGCGTCGATGCTGACCAATGGTGCGGCTCCACTCACGGGATGCCCGACCACCCAACGACGCAATAGCTCCGACTCGGAGACAGGAAATCCTAACCCGGGGCAGCTGCCTCAGGCTCCTTCACGACTTTTAGGGGTCCGGTTCGGACTTGCGAATCACTGCCCAGCTACTAACCGTCAAGTGTTTTTAGCGGTTTTTCAGACTCCGGAAGTATGTGTGGTGGATCCAGGAAATGGAATTAAGACTCCCGGGGACCCACCTGTGCTTCCAACCAACCAGCCTTGCACTTATTTCCTCCCCTAGCTTGCTCCACACCTACTGAGGAGGGAGTGTTCAAGGCCGGGCTGACCGGGCCACAAGCCAAGAACCTGGCCTAGGGTGAGATAACCCGGGCCTACTCCACCGCTACTCCACAACATCGACGGTTTTCGCGTCGGTCGTACTAAGGTGCCCCGTACCTCGGCGTCCCGCGCTTTAGCCTCACGGCCCCGCGGTCAGCCATCCTGGCTGTTTCCCCGAGGACATCGCTTCCAAGGAGCCCTTCTGCTCGAAACACCCGCGCGGACCTGGCCTCTCCGTGACCAGAAACCGACGCGCCAGCCGGTAGCCACGCACGCCTCCGCGTGCAGAGGCCTTTTGATTTTCGAGCACTTTTCGAGCCCAATTCCGTGAGTCCAACCTGGTTATAAAACCATTCCTGTCTCCGCACAGGCATCGGACCTCACGTGCGCGACAGGCCCACTCAGTCGCTTGGGAGTCGCTGCCACTCCCATGGGGTGTTGCATCCCTAGAGGACGGGCCCCGGCAAGCCAATCCCCACCGCTGGCGTTGCACCGGAACAAAAAACCTAGTAGCCGAAACTACACCGGCCCGTATCCGGTGGCAGAGGGGGTCACGAGCAGGCCGCACAGTCGGATTTCCCCCCCAGCGCGTGAACAGTCATATGTCCGACGAGGCAGACAAGATAAACATAATTATAAAGGGTATCGATGAAGATGCCTTCCAAATGCTTTTGGTCAAGCAGCTGAACACCGTGGCCTCCATCATCAGCTTGTGCCAGAGCTACGAGGAGCTCCGTAAGCAACGTGTCCTCACTCGTCGCACCGTGCAGCATGCCGAGGTCCTGTCCGCTGATGCCGTGACCGCAGGAGGGCAACAGCTCAGGAACGATATTCAGCAGTTCATCAGAGAAGAGATCGCACGCCAACTAGCGCTCATCTCTGAACTTCGGGCCCCCATATCATCGCTACCTCCCACCCTTCAGCAGACGATCCGAGCCCAAGTCGCGGAGGCCCTGCCACCCCTGCCTCCGCAACCAGTGGCTGCCCCTCTTACGTACGCCGCCGTCCTGGCCAGACCACCATCCGATCTCTTGGGCCCTTTCCAAGCCGCCACTCAAGCGCCGCTACCTTCGGCGCCCCCGCCTGTTTTCTCGTATCGGCCTCGGGTGGCACAACCGTCGCCTCGTTTCGCGCCGGCCGTCCCTCCCTACGGTCGTACGTGGCGTACTCGCGACAACAGGGCCATTTGATTTGCCGGCGGCTTCGCCGTCCACTGCCGCCGTCGTCCTTGTTCGCCTGCTGACGTCCTGCCGTCATCTGCGTATGGGGGTTACACACAGCCACCCCACCTACCAGCGGACCCACTGCCTCCTGCCTTCTCCACCGAACAGCAGGCTACCACAGCTCCTCTTCTCCGCGCCGCCGTTCCATCTCTCCTATGCGCCGTCGCGCCAGCCCTTCCGTTGCGGAAAACTAATGAGCGCAGTTCCCGAGGCAAGAGCTGCGTCCACTGGGAACTCTACAAGGCCTCTGATCTCACCAACAAACGTTATTGATATTTTTGTCCAAGGTGTTGCAACCTCTGCTCTCGTGGACACCGGAACTGCTGTCTCAATTATGGACGCGCAATTTTGTCGAAATCTGAAGAAAGTTATGACGCCATTTTCGGGAGTTTCTGTTCGCGGAGTTCCCGGGTTCGAACCCGACCGCGGCGGCTGCGTTTTTGTGGAGGAAAAACACTAAGACGCCCGTGTGCTGTGCGATGTCAGTGCACGCTAGAGATCCCCTGGTGGTCGAAATTATTCCGGAGCCCTCCACTACTGCACCTCTTTCTTCCTTTCTTCTTTCACTCCCTCCTTTATCCCTTCCCTTACGGCGCGGTTGGGGTGTCCAACGATATATGAGACAGATACTGCGCCATTTCCTTTCCGCAAGAACCAATTATTATTATTATTATTTCTGTTCGCACTGCTACCGCCGGACAGGTCGAGCCGCTCGCGACATGCAAATCGCGCGCCGTTATTCAACACGTCTTGTATATTATTCAATTCCTGGTCCTCTCCTCTTGTTCAGATGACGTAATTATAGGATGGAACTTTCTTTCTGAGCACACCGCCATCGTCGATTGCGCCCGCGCCGAACTTTCCTTCTCTGCCCTGCCCAACGCCTCTCCTGCCGCACCGTCCCCTCAATGTCCGGCCATAATAATAATAATTGGTTCTGGGGAAAGGAAATGGCGCAGTATCTGTCTCATATATCGTTGGACACCTGAACCGCGCCGTAAGGGAAGGGATAAAGGAGGGAGTGAAAGAAGAAAGGAAGAAGAGGTGCCGTAGTGGAGGGCTCCGAAATAATTTCGACCACCTGGGGATCTTTAACGTGCACTGACATCGCACAGCACACGGGCGCCTTAGCGTTTTTCCTCCATAGAAACGCAGCCGCCGCGGTCGGGTTCGAACCAGGGAACTCCGGATCAGTAGTCGAGCGCCTTAACCACTGAGCCATCGCGGCGGGGCACAATATCCGGCCAAAGTACACCTTTCTCACGATGTCGAGCTCCCTGCAAACTCCTCCGTCATTGTCTCCCTCTCGTCGTACGCCTCACCACGCGACCAACCTGCCGTCCCTGTACTCTTTCTGCCTCTGAGTTGTTTCTTCGCCACAAGAACATGCCGCTTCCCTTCGCTGTCCTCACGGTGACCTCCACAACGACAGCCATGCTCGTCAGCAACCCTCTATCATCTCCAGTGACCCTGATTGATGGTGAATGCCTTGGGTGCGTCGAACCGGCTGAACTCCTGCAACTCGTAGATGAACGAGAAACTGTTCTTGCTCCATCGCTGGACTCTTACTCCTGTTCCCTTGTCACCCCAACCGCCACTGACATCCTGTATAGCGTCATCGATCAAGATCTCACTTCTCCCTAGCGTGACCAGCTCTTCCACCTGTTGCGCCAATTTCGGTCATCGCCAATTTCGGTCATCGTTTGACCCGTGCCAGTCCACCCTCGGGCTTCCTTATCATGTCCACCATGCCATCGATACTGGCTCCCATCCACCTCAGTGACAGCGCCCAAATCGCGCGACAGCGACAGAGCGTCAAGTCCTCACTGAAGAAGTGGACGACATGCTCGAGCGCGGGATTATACAGCCGTCGCACAGCCCTTGGTCATCCCCGGTCGTGCTGGTTTGGAAGAAAGATGTTTCCATTAGATTCTGTGTGGATTATCGCCGCCTGAACAGAATAACTAGGGAAGACGTTTATCCTCTGCCACGCATTGATGACGCCCTCGATTGCCTGCAACGTGCGGAATTGTTTTTGTCCCTGGATCTGCGTTCTGGATACTGGCAAATGCTCATGGCGAAATGCGACCGTGAAAAAACTGGTTTCGACACGCCTGTCGGATTCTACGAATTTAACGTCATGCCATTTGGTCTTGGCAATGCCCCCGCAAAATTCGAGCGGATTATGGATAAGGTCTTGCGTGGCGTGCGCTGTAAGACGTGTATTTGCTATCTCGACGACATCGTCGTTTCCTCGGCCGACTTCACACATATGACTCACCTGCGCCAAGTGTTGACCTCCCTCACCGCCGCCGGCCTGCAATTAAATTCGATGAAATGCCACTTCGGAGCTCGCCAACTGACCACACTCGGCCATGTCGTATCCAAAGCGGGCATCCTTCCGAATCCTGCAAATCTTCGCGCGGTTGCCGACTTTTCAAAGCCCTCTACTCTCAAAGAACTGCGGAGTTTCATTGGCCCCTGTTCCTACTTTCGGCGCTTCATACGAAATTTCGCTACCATGATTTCGCCCTTGACGCGGCTTCAAGGCCAGAGCTCTTGATCGTCATGTTGCTCTGAGTGCGATTAAGCTTTCGTTACCTTACGTCGACTCCTTACTTCAACCCCATCCTTCGCCATTGCGACCCTAACGCGCCGACAGAGATACACAAAGATGCTAGCGGTGTGGACATTGGTGCTGTGCTCACCCCGCGCGTACCTGGATTTCAAGAATACGTTGTCGTCTATGAGAGCCGCACGTTGTCCAAGGCCGAGGTCAATTACTCCGTCACAGAAAAAGAATGCTTGACCATTCTGTGGGTGATAACCAAATTTCGACTATATGTCTACGCTCATCCTTTCGACGTAGTCACCGATCATCACGCTTGTGCTGGCTGTCATCGTTGAATGATCCATCGGGTCGCTTTGGCCGCTGGGTTTTGCGCCTTCAGGAGTACGACATTCGAGTGGTCTACCGCTCTGGCCGCAAGCACTCTGACGCTGACGCCCTCTCCCGTTCTCCGCTGCCTCCCGACACTGCGACCATCTCCGGCATTGACTCCGTGCGGTCCTTGTTGCGCCCACCAAACATGCTTGTGGAACAGCGTAAGGACCCCTGGATAACATCTTTCGTGCTACATCTGTCTGGGCGCCCTACGGCGGCCGCGTCTCACTCCCTTCGCCGACAAGCCCGCCACTTCATTCTGCATGATGGTCTCCTCTGTCGTCGTAATTACATGCCCGATAATCGAAAATGGCTCCTCGTCATTCCTCGCCAACAACGAGCTGGAGTCTGCGCCTCTTTCCATGCCGACCCCCAGACTGACATGCGGGTGTTTTGAAAACCGACACTCGGCTTCGGCCCCGGTACTACTGGCGTGGAATGTACAGTACTCACGGATTGAAATAGGACATTCGGAGCGCGTGGCCGTCGCTTCATGGAGCGCCGCCCGTAGACGCTCATGGAACCAAGGTGGTGCATTGTGGTATGGCGTGAGAGGGAGAACATCTACAAAGCAGAATTGTTCCTTCCAGTAGCCAATCAGCCGGCCTGTGGTTTACCACATGCCTGCGTGGCACTGCAAGGCTAGCGCTCCGAATGTCCTATTTCAATCCGTGAGTACTGTACAGCTTTTTACGCAAGTACATTCACTCATGCCTTGACTGCCAACGCCGCAAGTCCCATCACAGCGTCTTTCTGGACCGTCGCAGCCATTACCTTGCCCTGCCCGTCCCTTCGGTCCCATCGGCATTGACCTTTATGGGCCCCTGCTCTCTTCCCCTTCAGATAACCGTCGGGTTATAGTCGCCATAGACCATCTCACGCGCTATGCTGAAACGGCGGCTCTTCCTGCGGCTACAGCGCGAGACGTGGCTTTCTTCACTCTCCGCCAGCTCATTCTCCGCCACGGCGCCCATCGTGAGCTTCTGAGTTACCGCGGCCGTCTGTTTTTATCAGAGGTTTTCCAGGCGCTCCTCGCAGAATGCCGCATCGTTCACAGAACCTGCACAGCGTACCATCCTCAGACCAACGGCCTCTCCGAACGGTTTAACCGGACAGTCGTTGACATGTTCACCATGTACATCAGTCCCGACCATTCTAACTGGGACCTCGTCTTCAGTTCGTCACCTACGCACCTACCGCCGTCCAGTCCACCACCGGCCATTCTCCGTTTTTTCTTCTTTACGGTCGCGAACCTACAAGTATGCTTGACACCATTCTTCCCTACATTCCTGATGCAGCCGACTGCGCCACTGCTTCTGAAATTGCCAAGCATGCCGAGGAATGCCGCCAGCTCGCCCGTTCCCTCACGTCCGATGGACAGAATCGACAAAAAGAGCGCCGAGATTCTGGTGGTCAAACCCACGCACCCATTCCCACCGGCTCACTTGTTTGGTCCTGGATCCTTGCTGACTCACCTGGCCTGTCGTCCAAATTCGAAGCCAATTATCACGGACCTTACCGTGTTCTGTCTCAACCTTCACCTGTGAACTATGTCGTCGAACCTCAGACACCCTCCACTGACCTTCGCCGTCGTGGCCGTGAAACAGTGCACATCAGTCGTCTGAAGCCTTACCATAAACCCTTGATCTGCACTACGCCCTGAGTCGCCAGGATGGCTCGTTTCATCCACGGGGGCAATTGTAACGACGATGTGTCAACGCGGTAGCGGCAGTGCTATCGCTGAGCGCGCGCTGCTGGCTGGCTCTACAACAACCGCCGACGCCCGTTCAGTGCATGGTTCTTTCACGGTCATTAAACCCCTTTTCACTTTATTTACTTGCTATAGTCAGATGCAACTCAAAAATGTTGCCGCAAATGAATATCAAGAAAGTGGGTTGCTATTGCCTCTTGCCGATTGTCACGACGTCGTGGCTAATGCCTTCGCATCTGTAGAAGCGCGCCAAAGCTAGGAGGCGTAAAAGGATTTTGCTACAAAACAAACGATGGCCCGCTGACGGTCCACATCAAGAGACCTGTCAATCCATCAACATTTTACAAAGGTTGCCCCAATAGGATATGCCTAAGTGGGAATTGACGTTGGTATTACGTTTGCCGACCATCGGTTGCCGACGTCGGCCCGATATTCATACCATCCTTAAGAGCCAAAGCACCGTACAGCGTTGCCTATGACTACGTGTTAAAATTATTTGCACCATTTTTCATTTTAATGCCTCATAGACA
Source organism: Amblyomma americanum (assembly GCF_052857255.1). Lineage (NCBI taxonomy): Eukaryota > Metazoa > Arthropoda > Arachnida > Ixodida > Ixodidae > Amblyomma > Amblyomma americanum. The sequence goes on from NC_135504.1 coordinate 69,038,001, forward strand.
GGCGCAACCATGCGAATCTAGCAGGCAGGTACCTGGCCGGCTTGCTCGCTGTCACACTCGGGCTCGTTTTTTGCACTTCCTATTAGCTTTAGAAGAGTGGCAGTTGAATATTAAATTGAAAATAAAATGGTAAGTCCTTATTCCTTTTATTTCAATCCAGTGCAATTTTATTTACACCTAAATGCAAGTAGTTCGTAGAGTGCACGTTTCCGGTCCTGTGCATACAGGAGTATTGAAAATGCAGTCTACTTTTTGTGAAGCCGCAAAAATCATCTTCAGCAGATTAACTTCGGCTGAGAAAGCGTCTCTATTGCTATTTGCTTCTCATGCGTCGTACCTGTAAGCCATAGCTTGATGTCTGCTCTGATAGGCCACAGTGGTGGTCGCTCCAGGCAAAGACCGCTAAGGAAGCTAAGAAAACCTGAAAATCAGAGTCGTTCTGTTCCGGCGGCCTTTTGTGGCTTCATAAAGAAAGCACCTGTTAAAAACCGTGGTTCATTTTCATTTAATTTCGACAGCATTATTTCAGAAAGTACCGTGGGGGCCGCCGCGGTGGCTCAGTGGTTATGGCGCTCGGCTGCTGACTCGAACGACACGAGTTCGATCCCGGCCGTGGCGGTCAAATTTCGATGGAGGCGAAATTCTAGAGGCCCGTGCACTGTGCGATGCCAGCGTACGTTAAAGAACCCCAGGTGGTCGAAATTTCCGGAGCCCTTCACTACGGCGTCCTTCATAGCCTGAGTCACTTTTGGACGTGAAACCCCCATAAACCAACCAACCAAAATTCCGTGGTAAAGTGCGAACATAAAGCGACAGAGATACACCTGCCTCTGAACCTGCCTCTAGGTACCTTATTAACTAAAACATCCCTGTATTTATGTATATGTGGGCCGTTCATTGCAAGTATAACACAGGAGCGAGTAGAGTACTGGTGATTTCCTGTGTTTCGTGCCTCTTTACTGCAGGATGGCATAATAAACGGAGGACTTCTCTGTACTAGGGGATAACTGAGATTTCATTTGTGTCTCGGCTACCTAGGTATGATTAGAAGGAATACAGATATGGGTCTGCTGTGTAGCAACACGAAAGTCGACGCTTGCGAAGTGAGACCTCGTCTGCTTCGTGTTTACATGAGGGTGAGGAGGAAGAGGTCGGCCGACGGCCAGTGCGTTTGGCGGCTGCTCGCGGCTCCTCCAATCGCCGAAGACCCCACGCCTTGCTGGTCTGGCTGCCGCCATCTATGGTAGCCTCTTGTCACAGCCTGGCGTAGCGCGTAGCCTGGCGTTGCGCGGTAATCACCTTGTCCTCGGAGCTGCGCCCATGACTGTCAAATCCAAGTTACAGTCAACTGTACACTTCCTGTACTGACGACACTGTTTTAGTTGATGTAATGCATATCAAGGCATGTCATACCGACTTACAACCGAGAATACATGTCATTTGTTGTTTGAGGGTTGCTGGCAACAAGCTGATGTCCTACCTTGGGCTGACGTAGGCACATTACTGAATGGGCGAGAAAGTGATCTGCCGACCAGTGCTCATTTGTTTGCCAATTGATAGCAGTCAGCAGTCTTTCCGGGTTCATTACGGTGTTTTGAGAATCGGTTGACGTCGTTGGCTTCAGTGCCTCCTTAAGAGTCTTTGCCCCTTCGTTGATTAGTATCCGTAAGGATTCGTCATTATTGCACTGAGAACAATAAATGCCAATGCTGTCAGGGCGTATTAAAATTCCTCAATTCGCGAGATCACGAGTGTGCCGTGGTCGGCTTGCACTTCTGGCCATGGAATGGGTGGCAATTCTCTAAACATCCGTGGAGCACAAGTTTTATTCACAGTGAAAAGTGTAATATGAAGCTAAATTGTTTGTCATAATTCATTCAATGGGACTATATAATATTTAAATACATAATATTTACCATCCCGAATATCTTCGTAAGGTTCCTCAGCATTTCACACGGAGCGAAGCAGAAGTAAAAAGTGTGCCTGAAGCTTATCCCCGCCAAATCTGTTACCCCTTATCTGTTTGAAAAAGAATTCATGTACTCCAGCTCACGGTAAAATTTTGCGACCTTACCTGCTTAACCCCATCTGTTACAGATAATATTCCTAAAGCTATCGCCATTATTTCTACACCAGGAAAAATAAGTACAGGACATTTTTATTAGTATTAATCTATTTCTCCTGCTTCTTCTTCCTTCACGGCAAAAAAATTTGAACTAACGTTCCTGCTTTGCGCGGCTCCAAGACGTGCTGCAGAATACTGAGCATTAAACGGTACCGCGGGAGTTTTAAATATCAAAACCATTCCAGCGAATCCTAAAGAGCGTCCGAACTATAGTCAGTTCAATGGCAAGAAACGTTTTATTAGTCAGATTTTACCGCGTGTAGGAACCATAGGATATCAATACCTTAGGGCAGGGTTTTCACGGTTTGTTTGGTTTTCTCGCCATTACAAATCAAAATAATCTCAATGAGTTGTGCAGTGTTCGTCATTGGTGGCCGAGAGACGGCATTAGTTGGCAATACCTAGGAAAATTTGGAATGTATGCGTTGTGGCCGGAAAGAAGGAGGCCTGAAACCCTCCTACAATAATGTTTAATGGTTTTGGCGGGTATTCTCATCAAAATAGCGAAAATTGTAGACCCGTACCAATAGTGAAGTACGCAGCATACACCAGAAATTTTGTGAGTCTACTGGCGCAAAGCCAAAATGTAAGATGCTTTGATAACCACCGCCTTGAAAACAGCTCATTGCGTGTTAAGCTTTAGAAATAGGTGGAACCGAGACAGCAGGGCCCCTGGATACAGCGAATAGCCAACATAATATAAATCTTGTTAACGTCATCGCTTTTTTTAATGTTTTTTTTCTTTTCCCGCCTGCTCACTCTTCGTCAACAGAGAAGACGAAAACACCACACAAGGTGAAATTCTGACAAATCAGATTTGCTGCACGCGTCTAGGGCTAGGTAGGAATGAGCGTTCAAAATTTGAAAAGAACCTAATAGAAAAAATTATTTTGGGGAGAAAAAACTGATGTCGGCCTGTACAATTTTTAAGTTTTACACCTTGTTTTTTGAGAATCCGGCGGCTGACCGTGCAGTCGCAGATGGTGCGTTTTCGCTGTTTTTTTTTTCTGAGCGAAAATAAAACCTTTGCATTAAATACTGGCTTTTTATTTATCCTGAAAATGCAAGATTTCTGAGAGCTGCGTAGCAGGATTTGAAACATTGAGTAGGCCACCGAAAGTCTATTAGGGAACGATTACATAAATGCCGCTATATCAGTTGGCTGCTGGGGAGATTACAGGGCTGGCACCTTCAAAAAGTGTACCGCGTCATTTATAAACATTTGATGATAACGTGATCTGTCAGGTCACACGGGTTGTGCCTATGATAAAAGGGTGAACTGTACTGGTAATGAACCTTTAGATTACACACCGTGACTTTGAAAATTGGCATCCTTTCCTCTGAGCATAATCAAAAGTGATTTCAGTGTCTCTGTACGCTTATAACAAGGTACCTTGTCTTGGTACCGACAAAAAAAAAGGATGCTGGCTGAAAGCTAATGGCAGCTTTATTAAAAGTGTCATTGATTGAAGTTGTAGTAGGATTTACTTTGCATTCTCTGATAAGCGCGTCTACCGCCGCGGGTTCCGAATGTTTGTACTTATAAAAATATATAACATGAAGCCACTTCAGGGCTAATGAACTCTGACTCTGATATCTATCAAACGCGCTATATTGACGATTGCATAAAGCTCGACGATATTAAAAAGCGTTTCTGTGAGCCACTGGGCATGGCGTCCGACAGCTGGTGCTTGAGTAGAACTTGTTGTGGGGCTAGTTGGTGCATTTTAACAGAAAAATCTGGCACCAAATCAGACAACACACTGCCAGAAAGACTGGAGAGGCACAACTTGCAACTGTTTATTCATAGCGGCAGCTTGTGAATATAAGAAGGAACAACAGGGTAAGGAGGACCCACCCATGTGAATAAAAATAATAATAATAATAATAATAATAATAATAATAATAATAATAATAATAATAATAATAATAATAATAATAGGTTTTTGGTTAAACGAAATGGCTCAGTATCTGTCTCATATACCGTTGGACACGTGAACCGCGCCGCAAGGGAAGGGATAAAGGAGGGAGTGAAAGAAGAAAGGAAGGAAGAAGTGCCGTAGTGTAGGGCTCCGGAATAATTTCGACCACCTGGGGATCTTTAACGTGCACTGACATCGCACAGCACACGGGCGCCTTAGCGTTGCGCCTCAATAAAAACACAGCCGCCACGGTCGGGTTCGAACCCGGGAACTCCGGATCAGTAGCCGAGCGCTCTAACCACGGAGCCACCGCAGCGGGTCTATGTACACAAGGCAATGCATTTCAAGTAGAAACGGCAGCGCACAGGTGAATGTGTTGATACGCGTGTTTTCGGCTGTTTCTTCCTGAAATGCATTTTTTTGTACGCATGAGTGGGTCCTCCTTACTGTCTTGATGTTCCTTAGATTCACTCGGCCACGCTGTGAATAAACAGTTGCAACTTGAATCTGTCCAGTCCCTCTTGCTGTGTGTAGTCTGATTTGGTGTCAGATTTTTTGTTCAACAGCTGGTACCCACGTCGCTCATTTGATGTCCGCCGAGTGACCGCTCAAGTATCCTTGTGCTCAGGTGCGCTGAGATACTTAGGGCATTTTTCCCCGCCATTCTATTCAGACCTTTCATATCAAGCCCAAAAGGACTTCGCGGTCACTGGTCAAAGGAAGCGGCATAGTGGCCTAGCCTCAGTGATCACATTTCATACCTTCACAATTGCAGTTCATCAGTTTTCATCTATAGCATGGGCTCGGCAATTGCTCGTATCACTCAGCATTTTTCGTGTATCCACAGGACGTCATGTGTGCTTTTTTGGTATTCGAAGGCCTAGTCACGCGCCGTACCCTTTCGCTTTGCTGCATGGACGCCAAAATGATGACCACTGTGGCTTGAGTGCATAGCTCTAGATACAATGAGTTCGACTGTTTTTTGTGCGCCAAAACAGCAAAACATTCGAGGTAAAATTTCG